>NW_020439079.1:173241-178490 GCF_000699045.2 Agrilus planipennis
ATAATATTTGATGTAGGTTCCAGTTTTCGTCCACAACTTTATAATCTTTCTATTCATACAACACAATCCACTGGACAAAAACTAGACGTTTTATTGAAAAGAAAATAAAGATTCAATTAAATAATTATTTATTGTTAATTTACATGTTTATTAAATTCATAAACAACTACAAATTTTCTTTAATTATTTCCGTTTTCGTTTATCACACGTCGGTGGTACTTTGGTACTATTATTCTTGAAAGTTGTCTTAAGGTGAAATAAGAAGTTGAAATCAGACAAAGCCAAATCCGAAAAATATGGTGGATGCAGATTTGAAGATTGAAGCTTATGAAGCTTCACATATAAATTTCTACGAGCCAAACACAGATGCATAACGATAGCGGGGGTCATTTTTGGGGGGCGAATAGGAAATTAAAGAAAAAGTTTTGCAAACTGTATCGTGTAACATAAAATAGTTTTAATGTTATTTAAGAAAATAGATGTTATTTTCGAACATTGAAAAAAATGGTCTGAACATAACGTGGTAGATCTTTAAACAAAAGAATATTGTGCATACAAATTTATTTTTGTAGTTTGAATGTACGACAGAACATGTTTTTTTTCCAACTACAATGTTAAGTTGGTAATCGGGTTAGCGTTCCGTACGTTCGAATAAAAAACGGAACCCTTATAGGATCAGTTTTTGATCGGCCATTAAAAACCATATTTTCTTTATTCAAAAAGGAAGTTTTTACAAATAACCAGGTACAGTAGGGGATTAAATATTATTTGCCAAAGAAATCATAAATTACTGCCTGTTTCTGAGGTTTTTATTTTTTTGCATAATGACCTTTTGTCTTGGTCTTTTTATAGATCATTAGATCAATTATGTTAACGTTACTCTCTCCTCTGTTCAGTGGGTACTGTTTTATTTGCATTTATTGTAATGTTGCTCCAATATGATACCATGTCCTTTTTGAAGTGAAACTTCTTTACGCACGGTAGGGTAAGTTTGTTTCATGCGAGTTGCTATGTAACGAAATCATGCAACGCATTTTCCCCGCTGTCTGTCCCTATGTACGCTTAGCTCTTTAAAACTACGCAACGGATTTTAATGCGTTTTTTTTAATAGATATAGAGTAATTCAAGAGGAAGGTTTAAATATATAATACATGCATAATATAGTAGAGAAACATTGATAATTTTAGAGGTTTGTAATGTGATGTCGTAAATACATTTTTTTGCGCTTACGTAGCAAACGCCGGCTGAACCATACCAAATAGATCAAAATAATATAATACAGTATTGGACACCTTAAAATGGTCTACAAAACAGTCCAGGATGGTATATGTCTGTCTCTTAGGGATAACCCACAATAACCATTTCTTATCCTTTACTTTTTACGAGAAATAATGGCTTATTTACGAAGCGATTTTAAGCAATACAGCATTAATTCTTATCCAATTAAGTACTTTTAAATACATTGTGCATTTAGATCAATATGGCCCCTTACAGCATGTAATTGCGGCTGTACCGGCCGGTTTGTATTGTCTAATGACAAAAAAGATGTGATTGTTGTACATAAAGACATTGTATAATATATTTACAAACAGCATTGCACCCGTGCGAAGCATAGTGTACAAATAATACCATTAAGCCAATTCCTTAATCCCTATCCCGGTACGTTTGTGTGCTTGAAGAAGTTTTACTTCAGTAGCGTGTTGTATAATTACACGTAGTATTTATATTTTTTTTTAGCGTACGTAATTTTTAAATGGACGCACAAATGATGGCATGATGGCAGAGAGAATATTTTTTTCTCAGAATTCTTTAAAATACGAATTCTAAAATGCTTTTAAAGCGTTGTAACCATCCATCACCGACTTTAATTTGTTTACCACTTTCACTTATTTGTGATTGAAATTGTTTTGCTTTTTCCTAAATTATTTCGCCAATTGCAATAAAATTTTTATTTCGTTGATCAAGAAGCCACTTAAGAAGACAATTTTTTTCCACTCTGTGATACTCCTAACATAACAGTAAACTATATAAATAACAAAGTACATTGTTTCAAAAAAATATTTAGTAATCACTAAATTATTAACGTGCCATTTTTATAAAGAAAAGTTTAATCCGGTCAAAGACGTGCCATCAAATAATTTTGTCTCTGTGATTATTGGGAAATTATAATAATATCAACTTAAACTTTTTTACTACAAAAAAATAGGAATATTTTGCAATGTTTAAATTATACCTGTAATTTAAATTAAAGTAAAATTAGTGTTACTTTTGTTGTTGCAGATTAGATGACAAATAACTTATGTAAGATGTTACTTTTAGCAAAATGCATGCTGAACTGGAGTTATCTGTTAAACGATTTCTAACCGAGTTTTTAATGTTATTCATCTCTGAAAATAATGACTCGCAGGCATAGCTTGAGGAGAAAACATTGTTAAAATAGCACAAGCCAGCTTGTTTAAACCATTAAAAGTGTTTGGTAACGCATTTCATGTTTCCAAAAATTTTGTTATTAGCATTTTCACTTGTATCACCTGCCAATCTTTCTGTTTCAATTAGTTTCCTTGTTTCAATAAAGTTTTGGATCCATATGAAACTAGACTTTATGACTGATATTAGTGACGTGCCCAAAATATTGTGTCGCGTGCCACTAATGGCACGCGTGCCATTGGTTCGCCATCCCTGGTATATACCAACTGACCATTTATCTATATATGTGAGTTATGTAATCAACTCAGAGAGTGATACGTTTAATATACTTATGTACAAGTTCAAAGTCGAATAAGACATGATGGTTTTACGGTTTGCAAAATCTCTAACCGATAGTTATCAATAAATTACTTGAAGTTGAGATAATCGCTTATGGATATGGCGACTGTTGGAACAACAGCGCCGCCTGGCGATAAGAATTTTAATCGAAATTAATTCAAATAAAGCTCAAAAAAAGTCTGCAGAATTTGAATAAACACTTATAAAATTTTCATAAAGTTTTCTAAAACGTTTTAATACGGATGGAGGATGTTTGAATTGTTAAACAAAATTTTAATAATGGATTTTAAAGCAGTACATTTGCCATTTTAGCAAAAAGAGAAAAAATTACATTCGATTTTGCTGCTTTGTTTGTGTTTAAAGGAGCAGTAAAAATTGTAGGAAGTTGTTATATATGCAAAAATGTTAGTTTTCATTGTGATCATTATATAAAAGAAAGGTCCCAGACTACTGCTTTTGGATTTGTTTGAAAGGCAGCTTGATTTCTTATGTTATAGATATCTATGCACTATAAAATAAGATAATAATCACGTATCTGAGTACATATACAATGTAGAAGCTTATTCGTTCAGTCTAGACTATAAAAATGCTAATATTACCCTAGAGAGAATTTTTATAACGAAGCGACAAGATTTGATCTAAAATCATCCACTTTAGGTTGATCCCAAAAGTAATCTTGAAAAAAAACCAATCTGTGAATGCATTTTTAATGAAAATAACTAAATGCCCAATAAGGAGATTTTTAAATTTGAGTCTATCTCCTGTGTTAAATAAAAGGGAGTGCCATATGTGTTGTATTGACAGAGTTGCTGAAATTTTTTAAAATATATGGCAATATATGAACTGTAAGATTAAATTTTTGACTTAATCTTTTAAACAACATTATATTAATACATGTAATATTTACTTAACGAAAATTAGTAATGGAAAACAAAAGGAAATTCGTAACACAAATATAGAACATCGAAAAAGGAAGAAATATAAAACCAAACGTAACAACAAAATAGCTCAAACCCCAACGCCAAAACACTACACTGTAGTTGTCAGAAGCACTTTTCGGTAAGAAGGTTACCTTCTTCAGGGACTGAAGTGAACTGAAAAGTGTTTCAGACAACTACAGTGTCGTATTTTGTCGTGGGGGTTTAAGCTATTTTGTTTGTTCTACAACAACCGCCAAAGTTCTCCAACCTTTATATTTCAAACGTGACAAGATCAGAAACATATTAGAGGCAGAAACAGGAGGGGTAGAGGTAGACCTAGGTTAGATTACTGTTCGCAAATAGTTAAGGATATGGGTTGTTCTAGTTTTAAGGAAATGCGATGATTATAGCTCAGGATAGGAAAGAGTGGAGGTACGTGTCCAACCAGTCTTAGGACTGACGACCTTATGATGATGATGATGAACAAGATCAAAATAGAAGAATGGAAGCAACACTTAGGTGGGCCCCTAAGAGGTCATTAAAAGAAAACGAGGAGAAAGATGGCTTAGATAGGGCAAATAGCGAAAAATAACGCAAGACGAAAGAAATAAATAGTGCCCAAAACCACAAAAAAAGCGGAAGGGGAAGACATAGTAGATGACGAGGATCAAATGACAAGATACGGAACAAACTAAAGGGCATTATGAACGAAGTATGAAAAGGAGATGGGCTCTTAAAAGGACGAAATGAACCACAATTTACAATAAAGGAAACAACAAGAAAATTAAAATCTGCAAACAATTACTTCAGGTGGGGACAGGTGGAACATCTGGAATATCTTCAAAAGAGAGGAAAAGTGAAGAACAAGAGAATGTTTAATTAATTGGACACAAAAGGAAATGGTAGAAAATCTTAAATTCTCAGCTTGTTTTTGAAAGTAATTGTATACGATTATATATTTTTGGAATGACCATATTATGCCTAATAAATAGGATAAATAATATACAGGGTGTTCCATTTAAATAAAAATATGTTTGCGTTATGATTTGAAAACGAAAAATACCAAAAAATCTAGGCACGCCACTACATTCTACGGAAAAAAATACAAGAATGCGTTTTAACTTCTTGGATATGTTTTACCCTGTATCTTGAAATCTGAAAGGGGTATGAAAATTCTGCTGAAACCATCTTTAATGTCACAAAGAGTACCAAAATAGCACACTGCTACGAAAACCAAAATCCTCTATCTTTAAAAATAAAGGAGATACCCCGTAAAAGTGCCAAAAATAGCATACCCTGGACATAGAAAATGCCACAAATTGCGCGGTAAACGCCATCTGTAGTACGATGCTACATTTTAGGATTACGTATGATCCAACAAGATCCATTTAAATATATGTATATGTACTTGCTGAAACGAATCCCGACGTAGCTAACCTCAACGTGATAGGCACGTTACCATAATCGAATAAAATAATTCAAAGTGGTCTGTATTCTGTCGAAACTGCCAGACGCGGATCGCGATTTCGATCTTTTTGGATCTCATCAGCGCGTCGCAGGCAG
>NW_020439079.1:178523-197713 GCF_000699045.2 Agrilus planipennis
AGCTACGCCGGGATTCGTTTCAGCAAGTAGATATGCATATGTTTAAATGGACCTTGTTGGAGCATACGTAATCCTAAAATGTAGCATCGTACTACAGATGGCGTTTACCGCGCCATTTGTGGTATTTTCTAAAACGCGCTGTTAAGAAAGCAGGTAAAAGTTGGTCTGCGTTCTGTCGGAGCTGCCTGCGACGCGCTGATGAGATCCAAATAGATCGAAATCGCGATCCGGTCTGGCAGTTTCGACAGAATACAGACCACTTCGAATTATTTTACCCTGTACATACATAAACTAAACCAAAGCTATTTCTGAAGATATACTTGCGTATTCATATATATTAATTCAATTTCACAATGGGGCTGCTTTACAAATTTAACTTTATGTTTAATTTCCAAGAAATACCTTAAAAGATTGTAATCTCCGGTAATGTTGAATAGTTTATTATTTGCATTTGATAGGGGTTCTGTAAAGTTTGTATAGATATGTATTGTATTGTATTGTATTGCACGTACGTGTTTGTAATATCTCTATTGTGTTACGACGTTATCAAATATCTACGTACAAATGAAAGCAAGGGTAGGTAACGTAATATACAGATGTAGATGATGTACGCATGAGTTGTCAGAAAGTCTATATGCTGGAAAATAATTAAGGAAAAGTATGTAATTACCAGGTGAAATTAGAATGTTTAAATTTAATTATTATTTGCTCTTTTCCTTACTTTTTACTAATGAACAAAGAAAATTACTGTTAGATGGGTTAACTAGCCATTTTAGTTTCCCGGTTTGGATCCGGTACTGGGCGGATCCGGCATTTTTTTTAAGGATCCAGCTGGTTTAGGTGTAAAATGGGAGTGGATTATAATCGAATTCCGCGCCGACGAAATTGCGGGAAAGCTCTATGTTTACATGTTTGTAACATATTTATTAATATTTTAGTCATAATTGTATATTTGTTTCTTTGTTTATTTGTATCAATTGTTCGAAATCAGTTCTCAGTATTATTATTTGTAATTTCAAGGAACTGCCTTCAGCAAACTTCTCGAAATTCTGTTTAATTCCTGCACTATTGCAAGTACCAAAGAAACTTTATCATATTTATTGTCTGTTCCAAAAAGCTCATTATCATTCGGTATTTCCAGGGTTGGTAAAGTTCACCACCCCGACAATAGTTATGCAGTTTCGTCTGGCTCAATTTTCTAGTACCGATAAAAACTTAGATATTACGAATTTTAATAAATTTACGAGAGAACAATTTCAATCGTCATTTCGCCAACACCTACATCAAGTTAACATAATTTATCATCTCAACATGAGTATATTTAGGCGAGTTCTCTATAAACCTTTAGTTTAGTGTGCATTTGTAGTAATTTAAATATAATTATTTTTAATTTTTTTGTGTGATTTTACCATGGAATGCACTGGTATTTCGAGAAGTTTTTCTAGGTGGTACAGCAGTACACCGACGATTGCATTTCAGTAAAAGTTTCTTATTCGCGGTTTCCTTATTCGTGGGTGAAAAAATTACAACCCAGTTCGTGTATTGGCGGCTAAAAATTTCATTATTCACGAATGCAATCGGTAAACAGAAAAGTATTCGGGGTCATTTATTAAGGGGATTGACCGCAATAGACTTCTCGTGTCTAGTGTGAATTTTTCCGAAAACATGGGTTTCTATTCTAAACATTGCGATTTAACGCTGCGAGATAAATACGTGATTTTTTGTATGGTAACGAATAAAGGTTCACACTAACTCGGTACGTTTTTGGTTTTCAGTAATATGGTCATTAAAAGCTTTTACAAGTGCTTAAATTTGACGCTTCTTGTAGGACACGTATGACCTTCGACAGGCTTTAGAACAAAGCTTTATCTATCTTACTACAAAATTTCAAACCTCTGTTCTAAACATTAAACTCATGATATCTAGAACCGATAAGCATGTTTCTGCTCTACGGCGCATGTACTACTGTATCCCCTTAATGTATCGGCATCTTTTGGGCATGTACTGTTGGTGTCGAGGCGACTTTTATAAAAGATGTAACCGAGTGGACTAATTCAAAATTCAAATCAAGAAAAAATCACTAAATATTTTAAACCCTTATCTAAAGCTGATTATAACGATTAATTTTAATTGCGATAATTTCTCAATAAATTTGATTTTATTCTGATACATATTGGTTTTATTTTGGAATCTTAGTACGTACCCCTTATGATTCCATACTTATTACCACTCCATATCCACGGTTTCTGTATTCGCGGCATATTTATGGAACTTATACCTTGCGAATAAAGAGCTTTTACTGTATTTTTAACATCGTCACATCACGCAACATGCTAGTCTACTTTAATAGTGACAATTTGTTTTTCTTTTTAATTATTTAGTTGAATTTTGTCAACTTTGGAGTGTTTTAGGCACCTCCGATGGTCTCGTGGATCTTCTGTTTATTTGAGATTTTCACAATTTAAGATTTTACTGAATGAAAATTGGCAAAATTGTTCAATGACAATTTTAAAGGTTGAAAAAGGAAGAAAACACGTCAGTTTCCAGGGTAATGTTAGGTACGAAGAAAGTCGTGTGTAAAGAATCAAACGATGAGAAGGTAACGTTATTAATCTATCGCTCCTAATGCTCATTTGCTCAAACATGATTGATGGGTTACTAAAAAGTTAAAGTCTAGAAAAATAACATCGGTAAAAAATGTCCTTAAAAGAAATTATTGTTGCATAAAAAGCAATAAATAATTTATTGTACGAGCTACATCTGCAAAATTTGATTTGGTGAATCAGTGAAACGAAACAGATGCTGACTATTACAAATTAGATGAAAAAAGTATCATAATTTTTTAGAATCGTCAAAAATCATGGAATTATAATGTTGAGACCTTCTACGAAGACGAAATCTTACGAGGGTGCAATTGTAAATAACCAAAACCTACTCGTTTAATCTTTTTCTTTAAAATATATATGCGAAAAAAAGTGCAGAAACACCTGTATCATCATTATAAGGTCGTCATCCTAAGACTGGTTGGACACGCACCTTCACTCTTTCCTATCTTGAGCTAATTTTCCCATTTCCCTAAAACTAGAACATCTTTAGCTATTTGCCAACAGTAATCTAATCTAGCTCCATCTATACTTCTCTTAACTCCTGTGTCTGCTTCTAATATGTCTTTAACTAGCTCTTTTCGCCTATTTCTTATTGACTCCTATAGAATCCTCTGTTCACCAAAGTTTCTTTTTTTTTCTTTTCTTTTTTTTTTCCGCTGCGCCCACTGTTCACGTTTCGCACCCGTTGCGCTCCAAATATACTAATTATCTAATTTCTAAATTAACCGTTCGCATGCATAGAAGTGACTTCTTTTTATTGAAGGCGACATGACCTTGCGCTATCCTCTCCTTTATATCGCTACTACTCCTTCCGTCCTGATTTATCTGACTTTCTAGATACCTAAAATCAGCCACTTCTTCTAATTTTTCGTCTACCACTTTTATATTCTCTCTTTCCCTACCTTTTCCTCCCTTACAAACCAGCAGTTTTATTTTACTTTTATTTATTTTCATACAATACTGTTTTGTCAACACCTCTTCCATTTTATTTAAAGCGTACCGTTAGGAAGGAACTTTTACTGTACGGAATCGAGGGTAAGGATGGCGACGGTGCAGGAGACAATTTTACTTTGTGTTTTTTGAAAAGAAAAGAGACTTACATTCGACGTCGGCAAGGTCGAATTTTATACCGAACTTAAAATTACACTTGTATTTAATGCAGGTAAATAAACTAATTTAAAAATCTGAGTATCTACTCTTTCACATTTGCTACTTAAATAAATTTCTTAACAAAAATAATCTCTACTTCAACACGGCGTTTTAATTTGTAAAGTGAAGACGTAACACATAAAATAGTAAACCTTCTTCAATTTTAATTTGATTTTTAATATTGAACATTTATAAAATATTAATGTGAAAAGAAAATTAATTTTCCATTTATACCAACTATAAATTACCTGAGGTTAGTGAGGAAAAATTTGTGGCTGTTGTCACACCCTCGCCGGGAAACGAACCTGGGACCTTTGGCTTAACGAACTAATTTTTCATCATTAATTTGAGGTAATTTATACTTGGTATAGATGGAAAATGAATTTTCACATTAATATTTGATTATTAAATATCAGAAGTGTTCCACTTAGTTTATTTAGTTGCTGCTAATTTTTAACAAGTTCATTAAACAAAATTTTGCATATTATTTCAAAACCAAATTTGAGAATGTAGAAAGAAAAACAGAAATAATCGGTAGATAAGCCGATCAAACAGCTAGGAAAAACTTGAAGTTCTAAAAATGATCTTGCAACACAGGATTGTTAGAGTCCAGTAAGTAATTAATTTTCTCTCGATAATTGCTAGCCAATTATGTTAAATGGCGCAGATTCAGGCTATTCAAATCTGCATAAATCATTAATTAAAAACGGAACATGAATTAATTAGGCGGTAGTTCATCACTTCAACTACAATTAAATAGACCATTAGTAATTACTAATAACCATTATTGATTACTTGGAAAACTATTTATATGTATACACCTAGGTGGCGACTGGAAAAAATGTGAATCGAACTAATGGCGGTGTAAAACTTGACAAAGACTGCCAAACTTTATAATTTTAAATTGGGTAAATAAAATATATGTCTGCCTATTTGTCACAATACATCCGACATAGTAAGCTGAAGTAGGGTATAATCCAGTAAAGAATAAACCAACGAAAAGGAAAACATAAAAATGTAGCAAAGTACTATTTTAACTATTCTTTATTTCTAAAATATGTCAAGAATATTGCACCTATACCTATTAATTTAGAAATTCGAAAAAGGTTGTTAAAGGTGTATTTTTGGAGCGCGGCGTTGTAAGGGTGTGAAACATGGACAGTGGGCGCGGCGGAAAAGAAAAGGTTAGAATCGTTCCAAATGTGGTGTTATAGGCGGATGATGAGGATAACGTGGGTAAAAAAGGTGAGAAATGAAGAGAGATTGGAAAGAATAGGAGGTCAATAAAAAATAGGCGAGATAGGTTGGTAGGACACCTTCTCAGGCATGAAGGTCTAGTCAGAGACATATTAGAGGCAGAAACAGGAGTTAGGAGGGGTAGAGGTAGACCTAGATTAGATTACTGTTCGCAAATAGTTAAGGATGTGGGCTGTTCTAGTTTTAGGGAAATGCGAAGATTAGCTCAGGATAGGAAAGAGTGGAGGTACATGTCCAACCAGTCTTAGGACTGACGACCTTATGATGATGATGATGATGTCACGAATAAAATCTTTGCTAGACAACGAGTATTTTAAACTGAATAATACAATCTAGTTTTCAGTTGTTCCATATTTTTTCAATTGGAGTGTTGATTTAAAGCTAATATAAGGAATAATATAAAAATGATATAAAATTCGAATATTATTATTATGAATGCAAATAAAAGCAATAAATATAAATAATGCATAACAAATTCTTCCATTATGTATCTAATATAATTTAAGTTTCTGTATATAGTTCTAGTATGTCTTCTAACTTGTATAAAAAGTCTTAAATAGAACTAAAGTTTTTGTAGTAATCGTAATTTATCATTGCATCGTGCATTCGTTGAAGATTATCTACAGCTTTTTTAATTTGAAGTTAGTATCGGTAACTTTTTTTTTTGGTTCGAATTTAAAGTGGATATAAAATCATCCTTATGAACAACGTCGATGAAGTATCTGATAGAATATGAGAGACAAGTAGATAGAAAGTCTATTTTAACAAATATCATTAAGAAAAACTAACTATAGTACAGAATAAAAGTATTCACTGAGTTTTGAAAGTAGAAGCGGGATTTTTATAACGATTTTATACGTTAAAATCGTGTCCCCGAGGGTTAAAATTAAGTATCTACAGGATTTATCCAAAACAATTCTGACCCAATGTGATAAGGTAAAACAATGAGTAGGTACGTACACTCGTAAAACTTTTAATTCAAAAAATCTTAACTGTTTTCGAGACAATAATAATAATTTTTCTCAAATAATTATAAAAGTACTTATTAATGAAGGGATGTGATAAAGGTTTTAACATGGACGATCGAACAGACGAAGAGACCGAACTGTAAGTGTTCTAAGTTGGCTGGTGAACACTGATATATATATTTACTCATATGTAGTTCTTATCAGTAAATTCAAAAACCATTATAAGCTCCTATTTAATATTAAAAATCGCAATCTTTTCTTTAAAAAACTTACTATTGCTCCTATACTACCGTAATATGAATATGTTGTAGACCCGTTTATAATATAGATCTCTTTTTGCCTTTTCTTGTACCAGGGATGTTTTAGGTACTATGACAACTAATAATTTATAAAAAATAATCGTTTTGATATTAATTATTATAAACTAGTGGCATTTTACAACATTTACTATTAATAGATACCTAAATGGTAAAGAAAATTAATAAATATGCTTACCAAACTTGTATCTCCCCATTTGTATACAATACGTATGAAAAAAATTATAAAATCCAATGTATCCAATGTATATCCGCTACATTAACAATTATGTATTTAAATATCACAAAATCACATAAAAATCAGGTATTTATGTGTCTTTCCACATATATATATATATACACATTTTGAAAGAAACTCTAAAATTAAAGGGAAACTGGTCCGAAACACCCTGTGTTACTGTATGATACTGCGAACCGCCACAAATCGTCCAGGTCAATATACTTAACCTCACACTACCGCACACATCACAATCCAACCAACAACGAAAACAAATCTGACGGAATCACTGACTTTAACTCCGACGTTTCCACATTTATCACATAAACTTCCAGTCGACGACATCAAACTATCGCGTGTAAATGCAATAAACTGACAACTTTCTGTTATTACATAGTGCGTTTCTTCGGCTGTTAGAAGTTGACGAATTTTCTTTTCGCCGTTACTTAAGTCAGTCCAGTACGGTAAGTACAATAGGTACAACAGCGCAGTGCGCAGTAACCTCTCGATAAAAACCCAAACACAAGACCGCAAGCCTGGACGGCTGGTCGTTTGGCTGCTGCAGGTACGGTTTCTTTATTTATTTCTCTCTTCGTTGCGAGCACGAAAACTGGACGCGATTTCTTCTTTTTCTCAACGTTGGAGGTGGCCGACTACTGAGAACGGTCACTCTTCTTGTATCAGCAGGTTGGACGGACTCTGGCGTGTACATTTACATGTATTGTGTACCGGCAGCGAGTTTGTTCGTGGAAGAACTTAACTCGGCACTGTTGGCATTGTGTCGAACGCATAGACAGGATCGGGAGAGAGAGACGGTTCCGTTATTAAGGGGTACGTGAAACAGGTGCATTTTAATTGAAGGGGAGCCAGTTGTTGAACTGAAGATCCAGGAAACACTTGTCGTCTATATGTATGTAGTCATAAGAGACAGGTGGAAAAACCGGTAAAAAATTAAAATACGATTATGGGTTTGACTTGCGCACTGGGGGTTTCGTAGTTGATTTCAAGTTTATTGGCGAATCTTGGAAAAGAGTAGAACCTAATTCACTTTTCTTAATGACAAGTACCTGACTGTGGAAAAAGGTATATTATACTAATTTTCAGAAACAGGCAAAAATGCTGGTGGCAGGGCAGTTCCTCCAGACAATGCCGGAGGGTAGAGCGGTCTCCTTTTAGGAATGGTGGAAGTAAGTGGGTGGTGGTTGAGATAAGATAGATGAGATGGGCTAAATGAAGAGAGAAGAGAGTGAAAGATTACCTGTGGAATATTACTACCCCAGCATTTGCCTAATGTTTAAGTGGTCCAATACAATTTCAGAAAAATATGAACCAAGGTAGATCGATCTGGAATCGAACTGGTGTCTTCCGTAGGGCTAAGCAATGCTCTAAACATTTAGTTCACAAGGAGCGGCATAGAACCACTGCTCAGTATTCAGATAGGCATAATATTCAAATATCTACGAGCTAATCAAAGTAATTGAAGAAGGAATTAGATGTTATACTGCTGCAGAAAAAGATGTAGCTATAAGCATGCACATAAATAGTTCTAAGAGGCTCAGAGAATTCATTCTTCTTGATCTTAAGCTTCGGTTTTTCGCTCAAGGTAGGGAGAAGGAGAAGTGCGTATCCAACGAATCTATGGATTGAAGGCCTTATGATAATGATGATAACCCATGTAAAAACACAAGTATACGAGGGTGGATTGATAAGTTTCCGGCCTAACCAAGAGATGACGCCACTAGGCCTACCTTGAGGTGACATTCTATAGTACCATCCTTGGATAGCTTGTAGCTATAGTTTCAGCCCGATCTCCTTGCTAGTGTAGGTTTGACAGCACGCTGAACAAGACGCCTCTGTGGTTTTCGTAAAAATGGAAAAGCAGGAAAATCGTGCTGTCATCAAATACTTTTATTTGAAGGGGTTAACGCCGAAGGAAATTAAAAAAGAGATGGACTCAACACTGGGGACATCCTCCCCGTCATATTCAACCGTTAAGCAGTGGGTTTCCGAGTTTAAAAAGGGTCGTGTGAGCACCTCTGATGGGCCTCGCTCAGGACGCCCCGTTGAGGTCACAACTCCAGATATGATCGAAAAAATTCATCAAATAGTGCTGGGAGACCGCAGATTGAAAGTGCGTGAGATAGCTGAGACCTGTAAGATGTCATATGAACGTGTGCAACATATTTTGCACCAACATTTGCATATGGAAAAGCTCTGTGCAAGATGGGTGCCGCGTTTGCTAACAGTCGACCAAAAATTGATTCGAAAAAACATTTCTACCGCAAATTTGTCATTGTATAAGCGTAATCCAAGCGAATTTTTGCGTCGATTCGTAACCGTTGACGAAACGTGGGTCCACCACTACACTCCTGAAACCAAAGAACAGTCTAAACAGTGGATTGGACCAGGGGAACCAACTCCAAAGAAGGCAAAAACAATTTTTTCGGCGAACAAGGTTATGGCTACTGTTTTTTGGGATGCAAGAGGTATTATATACATTGATTACCTTGCAAAGGGTAATACTATCACTGGTCAATACTACGCAGACTTATTGCAACGTTTGAGCCACGAGGTGAAAATTAAACGACCTCATCTGGCGAAGAAAAAAATCTTGTTTCATCACGATAACGCACCAGCGCACACGTCAATCGTTGCGACGGCTAAAATCAACGATCTAAAGTTTGAATTGATGCCGCACCCTCCTTACTCTCCAGACCTAGCCCCGAGTGACTATTTTCTGTTCCCTAATCTCAAAAAATGGCTTGGCGGTAAGAGATTTGCGGACAATGAAGAAGTAATCGAAGCTGTAAATGGTTATTTTGAGGAGCTTGACGAATCAGTCTATAGAGATGGCATTAATAGACTGGAACACCGCTATGAGAAATGTATCAGCCTTGGAGGAGATTATGTTGAGAAATAAAAAAAAAAAATTTTTAAAAACCTTGTTTTTCTTGGTCAGGCCGGAAACTTATCAATCCACCCTCGTATATAATTGCGCTATCCTCTACTTTATATCCCTATTACTCCTTCCGTCCTGACTTATCTGACTTCCTAGATACCTAAAATCAACCACTTCTTCTAATCTTTATTTATTTTCATACAATCCTGTTTTTTCAATACCGCTTCCATTTTATTTAAAGCTATCTCTAATTTCTCCTTGCTAAATGCTAATACTGCTATATCATCTGCAAATCTAAGCATACTAATCTTTTGCCCCTGTATATCTATCCTTACAGTTGTACAGTCTTTAATGATGTTGATCGCGTCTTCGATGTATAGATTAAAAAGTAGAGGTAACAGTGTGATTGCTTGATTACTCCCTTCTTAATATTTACTTCTTTACGTTGCTGCTCCAGTTGCATTTTATACAAACTAAGTATCGTTCTTCTATCTCTGTAACTCATCCCTAATCCCAATTTCCCATTTTAATTATGATTACGAGAAAACAATTAATAATATCGCCGCTTGTTCTCAAGAATTGTTAAAACTATTGAAATAGTAGTTGGTCGTATTATTAAATTTACAATTTTCAAGTATTCTTTTGTAACAATTATAGAATTATGACTTCCATCAAAATGCTTGGTTTATGAGGTTGTAGGGTTCAAAATGCTTGGGTTATGAGATGGTGTTTTAAATGCAGGGATTAATGGGTTTAAAACCAAAGTTAACCAGTACGACCCTGGACAACAATTCTTACGCGTCGCTTAATCGTATTATTATCTGTTTGACAAGTTATTTATACAATTAAGTTCAATATGTTGTTGGAACGCATATTTCCGTTGTTTATCCGGCGAGACCGATTGGTCGTTGTCATCGCCCACGATAGGAAACGCAATACTGCGTTATCTTCCATTTCCTAAGTAAAACATGCGCGATGTCTATTTGAAAAAACATATGTGCATAATTTCTCCAGGATTATACTAACCATAACCTAACCTTCCTTGAAGTGCCAAAAATTTAAAAAGAATAAGAAACAAAAATATGTAAATTGAGAAGAAAAAAAAGGCATTACAACAGTTGGAAATAGAACCCGAGTCGAACTAAAGCAATAATATGAACAAATGCATAAAAATTAAAAACAAATTTCAAATTTGTAATTTTTAACTTCCCATTAGGAAGTTATTGTAATTGGGTCGAAAAGTGAAATCGGAATTTTCATTATATTTCCACGTTTTAACATATTAGTAGCATGCTAGCCAATTTTTTTGATGATGTGTGTATGTACGTACGTACGTACGTACGTACGTACGTANTTGGAAGGGTCACATCGCTAGAGAAAGTAAATCAAGTATAATTGTAAGCTACTTGCATAATATGCGAAGTCTGTGAATTCTTATTCATAAATCAAAAATGTTTTATTTAATCTTGGTACAAAAGATTCGAAGCCGTTTGAACAGACGACATCGATTGCAAATGCAAACAATAAATGCGAAAAATAAGACCTTTGTGTTGAACCGTTTTCTAAATTCCTAAATCAATGAGGGACCGAAACGTATCATTAGCTTTTAAACTTATCATTTCCCTAATTTGCTGAATGTAATTTTCATCTCATTATCATACAGAATGGTAGCCTGGAAAAGGTTAACGGTCTGAATTTGTTTTCGTCAAGGACAGAACACCAACTTTTTACAACCAATAAAATATATGCAAATGATATAGGAACATGCACAATTATTCACTTAACTCACTTTATATGAACCATCGGTTAAGCTAAACTACTCATTAAAATAAATATACATTAACACATCCACCTTTCAACCGATTTTCTGCAGCACTTTAATATTTAAATAAAAATTAATATCTTTCAAAAACATGTACCAAATTAACTTATTTTTTTTTTAAAACATTAAATTGTTTTTAACGTATTAAAAATAAGATTTGACTCATTCAAAAACTGTCTCCCTCACCTTCTAATATGTAATTCAATTATTTTTGTAGAAATTTTGGTTTGGAGACCCAATTCTAGGAACTGTATGAAATTCCAATATTGGGTAAATGTCTAGATGATGGTCCCCACCTCCTTCGGGGGTGCGATCGAAAGAGGAGGTATCCCGCACCACTGTACCATAAAAAGTTCGCGGCGGTCTCACCCCCATAAAAAGTTATGGGGGTTAGTTGGGGTGGGGGAAGGGGGGATCGAAAGAGGGTGGTCACTTGAGTAAAACCCCATAAAAAGTTTGCGGCGGTGTCAACCCCATAAAAACTTTGCGGCGGTGTCACCCCCATAAAAAGTTATGGGGGTTGAAAGTTGATTATTTTGACAATTTCCATACACTATAATTCAAATAAAATTCAATAAAAAAAATATTTTCGAGCGGGCGGAGGTGGGAGATCGAAAGAGGGTGGTCACTTGAACAAAACCCGATAACCTGACCTAACCTAACCTAACCTAAATTGATAAAGATATTTAAATAATGTTTTATATAACTTTCACAATATTTTTATGTATTTTTCATTAGTTTTACCTTTGAATATTGTTTAAGAATGACTATATAAATATGTACATGCCTATAAATGTATAAAAATTGGTATATTTATTAACTTTGAACCCCCATTACTTTTTATGGGGGTGAGACCGCCACGAACTTTTTATGGTACAGTGGTGGAGACCTCCCTTTTTGATGTTCCCCACCCTTCGGGGGTGGGGCCATCATCTAGACCTTTACCCTAATTTTTATAATTTATAAAGGACTACAAAGTTTTCCAATATTTTTTCTATGATTACATTTCCGATATCAATACCGATTTCAAGAATCATGAATAAGAATTGGGACTCAAAAACGGAGTAGGTTAGCTTGGATTGTGTATCGCATATTTTCATACCGGATACATATTTTGTGTCGATAGAATACTGGATATGCAGATACGGAGTTACAATTTCATCTCCATCTAATACATACGCTCAGGTAACTGAACTGGACGAGTTTTGAATCCACTCAAATTCCCATACAATGAATAAATAATGTAAACTTGCGAGAAAAAAAATCAAGGTTACTAAAAAAGGGAAACCAAAAGAAATCTACTGTACAGAATACATATGACGCAGTTTCTCTGTGAAATTAAGACATTTCAAGAAAACGATGGCTTCATATTGATAACAGCAGTGTTTGTAACATAAGAAATTTTCCAAAGTGATGAGCCCTGAGTCATCCGTCGTGCACTATGGTGGTTGCATGTCTCTCTGGCTGTGCTGGTGTGGAAGGTATGGTATATAGTTAAAAGTGATCGATTTCATATTTCGAACAAATTCCAAGAAATGTTCGTAATATATTGTTTCCGACTAAAAGACCGTTGCCGAAATTTCTTGTAAATAGTATACGTGTTTTGCTAATAATTATCTTGAGTTATTATTTGTATTTGTGTATTGTGTACAGTATGACAGTTATTGTAAGTAAATATATTTTATTCGTTGTAAATATGAAATAAAAAAACAAATAAGTTTATTGCTTCATTTGTATCTTCTCCCCGGAAATTTTCGAAAATTGGTCTCATCCAGGGTCATTATATACATATATTTTAATTAGGTATGTAGATAATTACATCTAGTAGAAATTCGTAATACCACAGTAAGTAGTCAAGTAAAGCTTTAGTTGTATCAAAATTGTTCCCTTCCACTTCCAAAGAAAATCCATAATACAAAGTAAGAGCCTACAGGTTTAGACTATATTATTTTCAATTTCACTCTACCGAATTACGACCAAACTAGCTTCATAAATTTCTCTATAATATTACCGGAAAAGGTCCGTTTGCATGACTAAACCGCCGATTGTGTACGAATAGAGTACTGAAACTGTACCGCATTTAATACGAAAAGAACGCGGATACAGCACCGATTGCTTTCCAGAATGCTACTAAAATATCACCGAAAAAGCGACCCATTTATAATAAAAAAGCGCCAAAAGAGCACTAATTTTGTATGTGATGTTGTTTTGGTGCTGTTATAGTGTGTTTTTTGGGGAGGCGAAGTTTGGGAGCTCTTTCGGATCATTTTTAATGTGGTGCTAGTTTGGAGATGTTTTAGAGTTTCAAAGGGTAGTATTTTGGCTATAATTTTAGAATTTAAATTTTCGTCTAAATTGTAGGAACTATTTCTGTGGTAATTTAGGTCGTTTTTACTTGTTTTCGTTTCGTCCGTTTCATCTTTCTCACCCCCACCTCCACCTACGCATTCCCACGACCCCTATAATAAGCCTGAAGAGAGCCTTCTGCCCTACCCTCCGACGTAGTCCAGAAGAGTGAAACACCATTAAGTATGAGTGCAGATGGGGTGGTTTTTAACACTACATTAGGGAAGGTGATCTAAAACTTGTTTGGAATTTTCCAAAAAAAAAAAATTTTTGGTGTTTCATTCCCACCAGCCAGTAATGCTGGTGGGCGAGCAGTCCCTCCGGACTATGCCGGAAGGTAGGGCGGAAGACCCTCTTCAGCCTGCTTTCAGGAATCGTGGGAATGGGTGGGTGGTGGTTCGGGTGAGAAAGATGAGACGGACGAAATGAAGACAGAAGAGAGTGAAAGATTATCTGTGGAATATTACTGCCTCAGCATTTGCCTAAGTGATCCAAGGAAACCACAGAAAAACCAAGGCAGATAGACCCGGAATCGAACCGGCGTCCTCCCGAATGCTAAGCAATGGTCTAGACCTCTAGGCCATGCCGCTCGGTGGAATTTCCGATAACGTCCAAGATTTATATCCACTTTGGTGTATGTTTAGGCCTGCGGGATCGACCACCTGACACCTACACATTCGTCTAAAATAAGTGAGAATGTACTTCCTAGAAAGTCCTTGAATGTATCTAGCGTTCTCTTGTTCACGAGTATTTAGGATTATCATCAAGCAAAAAGTTCTAGAGTAAACTACACTGGAGGAATCTAGAACGTTCCAGGATGTTCGAGGATCATTATGTGTGAATGGTGGAGCTGGGCTGTGATACTTACGTATATACACGGGCATATTCATATATTTCGACAAAAAAATGTTTGTAATGTCCTACAATGTTCGAAGGGAGTTGTCGGTAGCCAGTCGATGAATATGGGTTTTTCGAAAAACATTTGGGCGATTTCTTTGTAAATTGTCTTTTAATTGGAGAGAGTTGCTCAGTTTTGGAAAAAATTCAAAACCTGTTGGAAGTTTTTTGTAGATAATAATTGGAACCACAAAGCAATCGATAATGATTAAGCTGTGCCCTCTTCACTAATTTTAATGAGTAGAAAATACGGGAAATCGGCATAAAAGATGGAAACTTCTCGATGAGGACAATTTTTTTTTTGTACGCGTTATTTGTGTTTAAGAGAAAACATTCAATAAACGACTTCTTTTTTAACAACACGTCAACCTTATGTGCAAAAAGGGACGAAAGAATTCAGGAATCACGGCAAGAAATACCGATTTCTCTCCATTAAGTGTAATGAATAATGCCTATGTAATTAATCTCTCCAATGTGTTGTACGTTAGGACCATCTTTCCTGCAGCCTGGGTTCGAATTAATGTTGGGTATCTGACGATGACCTCGTAAAAACGATAGAGTAGGAAACAAATGTCTTTCCAAAAAAAGGGGCCAAGATCTCGTTCACGTTTTTCCTATACTGAAAATACTTCTACGTATTTTTGACGCCATGATGTGTACATTCCAACACAGTTGTTTTCAAGTTTTTTGTAACATGGCCATTCTTTAGTAGAACTTTTTTGGGAGTTCTCCCTTTTATTTTCTTTCGCCGATTACAAAAGTAATTGTTAAACTAATCGACTATTTATTTATTATTAAGTCGAAAATAATAAATAAATAGTCGATGGGCTATATATATTAATTAGACATACGAAATTTCTTGTCGGCCTGGGAGTCTGACTTATGTACTAGGGTCAATTGAAAAGTCCCCGGCCTGACACATAGATGGCGGCACCAGAACTAAATCCATATGATTTTCAGTTAGTCCTAACCTTCAAAAGACGCGTCTATAAATTTGACGGCTGTCGGATCATTAGTTTGTGAATTATAGCATTTTTAGTGAAGCAACTTTTGTTATTGTGAAAAAAATGGATAAAAAGGAATTTCGCGTGTTGATAAAATATTGCTTTTTGAAGGGAAAAAATACAGTTGAAGCAAAAACTTGGCTTGATAACGAATTTCCGGACACTGCCCCAGGAAAATCAACCATCAAGGATTGGTATGCTAAGTTTAGACGTGGTGAAATGAGCACCGAAGACGGTGAACGCAGTGGACGCCCAAAAGAGGCTGTTACGGACGAAAACATTAAAAAAATCCACAAAATGATTTTGAATGACCGTAAATTGAAATTGAATGAAATAGCAGACACTCTACAGATATCAACGGAACGTATACATCACATCATTCACGAATATTTGGGTATGAGAAAGCTCTGTGCAAAGTGGGTGCCGCGCGAGCTCACTTTTGACCAAAAACAACGACGAGTTGATGATTCAGAGCAGTGTTTGAAGATGATCACGCGTAATAAACCCGAGTTTTTGCGTCGATATGTGACAATGGATGAAACATGGCTCCATCATTTCACTCCGAAGTCCAATCGACAGTCATCGGAGTGGACTGCACACGATGAACCCGCTCCAAAGCGTGCAAAAACGCAACAGTCGGCTGGCAAGGTTATGGCGTCTGTATTTTGGGATGCGCGTGGAATAATTTTCATTGACTACCTTGAAAAAGGAAGGACCATCAACAGCGACTATTACATAGCGTTATTGGACCGTTTGAAGGACGAAATCGCCGAGAAACGACCGCATTTGCAGAAAAAGAAAGTCCTGCTTCACCAAGACAATGCACCGTCTCACAAGTCAGTGAAAACGATGGCAAAAATTCATGAATTGGGCTTCGAATTGCTTCCGCATCCACCGTATTCTCCAGATCTGGCCCCCAGCGACTACTTCCTGTTCTCAGATCTCAAAAGAATGCTCGTTGGGAAAAAATTTTCGTCGAATGAAGAGGTGATCGCCGAAACTGAGGCCTATTTTGAAGCAAAGGACAAATCGTACTACAAAAATGGTATCGAAAAGTTGGAGGATCGCTATAATCAGTGTATCACCCTTGAAGGGAATTATGTTGAATAAAAAAAAACAAATTTTGCAAAAAAAGTGTGTTTTACTATTTTAGGCCGGGGACTTTTCAATTGACCTGTTATAGCGTATGTTTTTGGGGATCGCAGAAGGATTATGAAGTTACACATTTATTACAATTGGAGGAGTTGATTTGTTACGGGTTTTAGGTTTAAAATGTTTGGTATTATCATGATAAACGGTTTTACTGGATTTTGTAGTGCTTCTTAAGGTTGTGTCTAAATTTTGACGTAAATTGACCGCGGATTTGAATTCAAAGGTATACAGTATACACAGTTAGACCTCCACGCCGAATTCTTTTAAACAGATTTTGTAGGTTTTGAAGTGTTTTTTGGGGTTATATCTAAACCCTGACGTGCTGGGATTAAATTGACCTTGGATTTGGATTTAGCTACCCCAAAAACATACACTAGTCAGACTTCCGGTCGAATTTTAAAGGTAAATGCTTGGAGCAAGGCTCTGGTTCTGTATGGGTATAAAAATTGGACGGTGGATGCTACAAAAAATGAAAATTCTGAAGCGTTTCAGATGTGGTGTTACAGGAGGAAATTAAAAATGCGGTGGTATTAGAAAGGGTAGGAGAATAGAGGGCGTTATGGATGTCAATAAAAAATAGTAGAGGTGGGTTGGCAGGACACACATTTGCAGACATGATGGGTTGGTTAGAGATGTATTAATAGCAGAAACAGACGTTAACAGGGGTAGAGACAGGCCTAAATTAGATTACTGTCCGCAAGTGGAGTGGTTGCTTTAGTTTTTGGAAAACTCGAAGATTGGCTTGAAATAGGAGATGACGTGTCTAACCAATCTAAGGCCTTTAGACCTTATGATCATGATGATGATGATATAATGATTAAATATCCATTTATTTATCTATACCTATAAAATATTTAATAATAGAGTAAAAAATTAATTAACTTAATAAAGCTTTTGTGACCGAAAATTTTAAATAAAATGCAACCAAATGCATGCCTTTACATAGGGTGTTATTGAGAATAGTGTTTGTGCTAGTTTAGAACAATTTTGCTCCAAAAGTTACAATAAAAAATTCCTCAAAGTCTTAGAAAATACTACAAATGGCGCGGTAAACGCCATCTGTACTACGATGCTACATTTTTGGATTACGTATGCTCCAACAAGGTCCATTTAAATATATGGATATCCACTTGCTGAAACGAATCCCGGCGTAGCCAACCTCAACGTGATAGGCACGTTACCATAATCGAATAAAATAATTCGAAGTGGTCTACGCCGGGATTCGTTTCAGCAAGTAGATATCCATATATTTAAATGGACCTTGTTGGAGCATACGTAATCCTAAAATGTAGCATCGTACTGCAGATGGCGTTTACCGCGCCATTTGTTGTATTTTCTAAAACGCACTGTTAAGACAGCAGGTAAAAATGTCTGTGTTCTGTCGGAGCTGCCTGCACTTCGAATTATTTTATTCCTCAAAGTCTGATGCATACACGTCCGTTTAACATACTATTACGTCACACTTCTCTCACCAGTACAATATGGTGGCACACCAGTACAATATGGCGTCGATTCATGACGTTATCAGAGCATTAACCAGTACGCTGGGTTATAGTCCGGAACACACCCATAATAATATACACTTGTAATTTTTTTATTCAATTTTTGTTGTATATTATCTAAGCGGTTAGATATTACAGAAATAATACCGTTTTAATTTTGGATTTAATTCACTCGTATTAAAAAAAAACTTGAAAAACGTTTTTTTCTGAACTGACGGGCTCAGTGTTTGTAATTGTAAATGCACAATTTACACGCAGATGTGTGCAATGTGATGTATGCTAACTATTTGTACGTGCTTTTATGTCATTTTCTAAAAGCCACTTTACGTCTCTACTACAAAGAATGGGCAGAGAGAAAATTAAACTTGGCAACAAAATTAAGGCAGAAAAATTAACGTGAAACACTTTTGCTGTACGTAACAATTTTTTGCAATTATAACGGAAAAACGTGAATTTGCTTTCGTTCTAGTTGTTTACATACATACCTGTATATATTAATCTGGTAGCCAGCAGCATTTTAAGTTTGCTAGAAAACGGGGCTATGAGAATAAAGGAAATTTAAAGAATAATCATTTTTCACTGCGAAGTCGTATAAAACAGTATATTGAGGTTAGTCAGCGAAAAAAGTAAGTAATAAGAATTAATTAAATTAGTAATACTCAGAAGTTTTACAAAAAGTAGAGAGGTTGTTTTGTGTAGTCCTGTACTACTACTACAACTTAATGTAGGCCAGATGATTATTTGATATTTAGATAATACTCGTTGATTGTTAATTAAATCCGGCTTGAAGGACCATGTTCTGTGTTGTTCTGTGCTACAACGTAATCCATTACTTGAAATTTTGATAATACCCGTTGATTAATAGACAAAATAAATGAACTTTGTTTTTGATCTTTGACGTGACAACGTCTTATAATTCGATGGAGCCGGCTGCACGCACGAAAAAACATGACTCATGCGGCGTTACCTCGCTCTGAGGCGTTCCATTTAAGGCTTGAAGTGCAAGCGAGAGCGCGGAACGAGCGACAAAGAGGCACAATCGGCCTCCGCGTTC
>NW_020439079.1:199362-200867 GCF_000699045.2 Agrilus planipennis
TGAGGAGCTTGACGAATCAGTCTATAGAGATGGCATTAATAGACTGGAACACCGCTATGAGAAATGTATCAGCCTTGGAGGAGATTATGTTGAGAAATAAAAAAAAAAAATTTTTAAAAACCTTGTTTTTCTTGGTCAGGCCGGAAACTTATCAATCCACCCTCGTATAGTGGTCTGTATGCAACGATTTTTGATGCTTGTGAACTACTCAATCAACTGTGAAGTGATATAAAACAATCATTTATTTTCATTTCTCAGTCAGTACGCATTCCTTCAAGCTTTCTCTGTATCCTATTTATCAAAATATATAAAATCGACTCAAAGTCAGTCGAAATCTGATTGATACTGATTGTAATTGATGATACATTACTTAAATGCTGGTTCATTACTGCTTAGGATACGAAATTTGAAAAAATTTCCCGGTTGTAAATGGCAATTTATGTCAAAGAATTTCCACCATTTTAATCAATGTCGCCAGTCCGGCCTTGTAGTTATGTTGCAATTTTTATCAATATTATTTAACTCTGTTGAATTGCCTTCTGTAGGAAATGCCTATGGCGTGTTGATGAGATCTAATGGTACGTCTGGTGGTTCCGACAACTAAGAACTTTTTGTTATTGTTTA
Source organism: Agrilus planipennis (assembly GCF_000699045.2). Lineage (NCBI taxonomy): Eukaryota > Metazoa > Arthropoda > Insecta > Coleoptera > Buprestidae > Agrilus > Agrilus planipennis. The sequence continues at coordinate 199,987 of NW_020439079.1, forward strand.
ACTAGTTTAGTAGGTAATAAAAATAATATTTAGAGTATTCTTATCGGCATTTTTTTTGGGGAAAAGTTCAACTTCTCACCGAACGCTTCACTGAAGAAGAATATAATCGTCTGTAATATTTTAATTAGGAGACTAAATTTTAGTGACTACTTACCAGGATCGGCTTAGATTAATTTCTGAACTTCAACTTGTTCATTTGTGCATAAACACAATAAGTTACTATGTAAAATACTATTTGATATTTAAAAGCTGTAGTTATTTCAAGGCGACCTCAAAATTGATGGTTGACAATGTCACTTTTCTTAATGGAAATTACAATTTTTTGGTACGTTAGTATAAAGTAAGAAAAATTTCTCATTAATTATGGGGTTTAGTCGAAGGACTTAATACTTCATTAATCGTAAAGTTTATTATAAAAAACCGATGACTTATCAATTTACCAATAACTTCTGCGCATCAAGAGTAGATACTTTAAATTAATTAAACAATCCTTAAGGTAATTTAAACCACTATTTATGGGGCATTTTACCCCGATTTACCTGAGAAATTAGTGCTACCAGTTTTTGTTCAGTATAGACAAAATCGTGTAATATGTCAACTGTAGATAAGTATTATTAAATAAATATTTTTTTACAATTAAAAAATCATTGTATTTCATAAGATAGATACTATCGGGTTGTTCGGAAAGTCATTTCGTTTTTTCCCGACAGAGGATTTAATTGTATTCTTTTGCACCCAACTTCACATTTAAGCCGTATAACTTTATATGCTTTGAGAGCTCATATAGCAAGGCTTGTGTGTGAAAAATTCCAATTAATTCTACGCAGTAGTTTTTGGTTGGTGCCCTTTTAAATATGGAGAGCGATAAGCAGCATTTTCGA
>NW_020439079.1:201728-215057 GCF_000699045.2 Agrilus planipennis
CCATATTTAAAAGGGCACCAACCAAAAACTACTGCGTAGAATTAATTGGAATTTTTCACACACAAGCCTTGCTATATGAGCTCTCAACGCATATAAAAATTATACGGCTTAAATGTGAAGTTGGGTGCAAAAGAATTCAATTAAGTCCTCTGTTGGGAAAAAACTAAATGACTTTCCGAACAACCCTATATTTTCTGTAATTTCCCCCTGTACAATAGTGGAGTTCGACGAAGGCTGAAGAGAATTTTTCAAACAGAGGAAATAATTTTAACGAAACGGAAAAGTTTAAAATAGAACACTTACCGTTGAGACTTCGTTGATTTTTCATTCGTCTGCCAACCGAAGGTGAAACCAGTGCTAAAGTCCTTTCTGGTCTTAAAGAAGGACGCTTTTCAATACAAGGAATTGCCGTAAGACTGTCTTCTGTCCAAACCGTTTCAACCATAGAGTCAATGCTCGAAGATCTTGGAATCCTTGAGTCTGTTTGATCCCTCCTGAAATGAATTTTTAATGCTCTCATTTTGCCAACTTTTCAGTAAGTAATTGAAAAAGTTTAATGGTAAAAATTCTTTTTAATATCGTGTAGGAACTGAAATATGAAAGTTCAATTTATTTTAACAAGAAAAGTTAAGATCGTTCTGCAAGTTTACCCAACGACGTGTTCATATGTTAGATATCTTTATATCAAATTTACTGGAATTACCTTATTCTTTGCCCGGTTTTTGGGTTCCTCTTTTAGCATATCTTCCGATGTCAGTGATTTATGCTTTTAACCCCTGACACAAAAGAGGGGTGTTATAAATTTAACGTGGGCAAAATCTAATGTATTCGTATATCTGTCTGTAGCATTGTAGTTGCTAAACGAATGAACCGATTTTGATTTAATTCTTTTTGTTTGAAAGACGACTTGGTCGAGAGTGTTTTTAGCTGATTCATTACAATCAAATAAGTTTAATCATTACAAACAAAGAAATGTGCAATATCAGTTTTTTAATTGATTTTAATTTGCATCGTTTAAGTTGTTTGGGGATTTTTTTGTGTCAAGGTTTTTATAAATTATTAATTTAGAAATTCGAAAAAGATTGTTAAAGATGTATATTTGGAGCGCGACGTTGTACGGGTGCGAAACATGGACGGTGGGCGTAGCGGAAAAGAAAAGGTTAAAAGGGTTCGAAATGTGGTGTTACAGACGAATAATGAGGATATCGTGGATGAAGAAGGTTAGAAATGAACAGGTATTAGAAATAATAAGAGAACAGAGGACCCTGGAAGTCAATAAGAAATAGGCGGGATAGGTTGGTAGGACAGTTTCTCAGGCATGAAGATCTAGCCAGAGACATATTAGAGACAGAAACAGGAGTTAGGAGGGGTAGAGGTATACCTAGGTGACCTACATTAGGTTACTGTTCGCAAATAGTTAAGGATGTGGGTTGTTCTGGTTTTGGGGAAATGCTAAGATTAGCTCAGGATAGGAAAGAGTGGAGGTACGTGTCCAACCAGTCTTAGAAATGACGATCTTATGATGATGACTTATCGCCTATTACAATGATAATACTGTGAATAGTATTTTCACAGCACGGTTATGGTTTAGGTTTAAATTAACTAGATTGATAGCTATCAATGAAAAATAATTATTAATTTAGTGATATATACGATAATTATCAATAGTTGTCAATAATCAATTATCTTATCGAATATATCGATATCGATATCGATAACTATAGATTTATAACGGCTAGACGTACGAAAATCATCAATCGGATCTATTTCATAAAGCGTTTAATTACACAATATTAATATATAATGTAAAATTAAAATTCAAAACAGCATTCTCCCATTTTTTCTATTTTGAATTGCTTCATATTTAATGGTTGCGTCAACAAACATAACTGCGGTTAGTTATTGGACTGACTTGAATTCTAGAATTATGAGAGAACAGCATTCGGAGTATCCAAAAAGGTTGAATGCACGAATGGGATTTTGGGAAGTAATTGTTGGTTCATTTTACCTAGCACATAATTATGAATCATACTCATATTGTTTGAGGACTTAAGTAACCCTCGTATTTTGGAGATTCTTGTATATGATCACTTGGTTACGTTACATAGAGTGATTATTTCTTCAACAGGATGACACAACATGCAGCTGCTATAGTGACTTTTTGAATATTCTTCCGAATACTGGATTGACAGAATTGATTAACACCATTGGATTCAATCATATGGGGGCCATTGAAAGATTGTTGTCTACAAAACGGAGCTATCTCCTTAGAAGATCGCCACTAAATTGTCAAATGTTCGAGAGCATGTTGAACAGGGATTTTATTACTGTATGGAAGTGAATGGGTTCCAATTTAAACATTTAATTAATTAAAACTTGTTTGTTAATTATTTAATTTCGCCAAAGCTTCCAACTGTCTTTTCACAGCAGTTATAGTGAAGAACAGAAAAGTCAGCATTTTTGTAAAGACAATTAAAATATCTTTAAAATGATGTATTACTTGTCCCCCCCCCTCGTTCTATTTAATATTCTTGAAGAGGTTATCATCTCTCTGTAGAAGGATAACCCTACATTCATGAATTTACAATAAATCAAAAGATGTAGGCACCCCTGATTGAAGGCAAAATCGACCTGCCTCATCAGGGATTTCCGAATAATAGAAATTGAGGTTGAAAAATTTTTTAGGTGGAAAGTTTTAAGAGCACCACTCTGCATATATAATGGCCTAATATCTAAACGGGTGGTTGATGGTCGGACAAGTTATTAAAAAAGCGAACTTTCAAGTATTCTTGCGCATGGTGCCAAATATTTCTTCAATTTGTTTAAAGTGGTATAGTACAGTCGAAATAAGAAGGCAAAGTCCCCAATAAATAATGCACACTAGAGGCATATCGTTTTTCTCGTTCTTACAAACTAAAGATATCCTATCTTTACTCTCTAAACACGCCTCCTCCACAGCTGCGTGGAGACCTGCACCTACGTTTCATAAGAATCAATCGAATAGAATGAGACGGTTGAAAATGTGCTTGTCTTTTTGCCTGTACCTACATTAAGTGAGCAAATTTACAGGATCGGCTTAAGGTAGTAGTCATGCTACAGTATGGTGAAAAAGTTATTGTAAGACCTAAGATAATTCAATGCAATAATATTTATATAATTTCGATTGTATATAAAAACACATTGAATGAGTCTGTATTCATTAATATCCACACATCTAACAATATTATTGTTCTTTTAATCGTAGAACACTGTATTTCATATTGATACAAATTCTCATACAAAAATAACAATAAAAACAACAACAATAACACTAACAAAAACAACGACAATAATAGTTACAACGAAAAAATAACTGAAACGATATATGTAGAGAGATGACTATTCGCACAAATACACCAACTAAATTAGGCCAACCCTGTAAGTTTGCCCATTGACAATGACAAGACAAGCATGTTGTCGATCGTCTCATTTTATTCGATGGATTCTTATGAAACGTAGGTGCAGGTCTCGACACAGCTGTGGGGGAGGCGTGTTTAGAGAGTAAAGACAGGATATCTTCCGTTTGTAAGAATGAGAAAAACGATATACCTTTAGTGTGCATTATTTATTGGGGACTTTGCCTTCTTATTTCGACTGTACTATAGTTCTGGTTGCCCTTTTTTGTCTGGTTTTAAAGAGACTAACTGCCAATTTATTAATATAAACTGTTGTTTAATTAACAAAATGATTCAGTCATATTCAGTTGACTGTTGGTGTTTCGGACGAATTATCATCATTTGGAGAACCTCGTGCAGTTTATAACAGTGCTCCCTTGGGCATAGAATACATACATAAATGCATAATAAATACATAACCGGAGAAGTGCTTCTACCATAATTCATATTCTCGACTACCAACCTCGTTATTTTTGATCGTTATTTATACTGCTGCACGCAATGTTTGTTTAGGAAAATGCCATAAAGCTTTATTGAGCTAAGTGGCCGTTACCTTAGCAACGCAGAGATTAAGAAATGCCGGTGGCAGGAAACATGCATGCATATCATATTTATATTACTTACTTCTTCGTCCGAGAAATAAATTTTATTTCAGGTGATATACGATCCGGTATGAACATAAATGCTGATATTCTTTTCTGGCCTGACCCTGACCCTTATTCTATTACACATTTCGCTTTCCTAAATCTGCTCAATTATTTAGAGGGTCTCACACCACCCATTCTTAACATTTTTAATGCTACAATTGGAAAAACCGATGGTATATTGAATCAGGTAGGCGAATTCATGTTTCATTCATATTTTACATTTATTTCAACAATTGTAGCTAGAATTTGACCAATTTCTTATATTGGTATGAACGAGCGCCTTGTGTGGAAATCGATATCTACACCATTGTTGTTGACAGCTGCGAATCGTAAATCATTCGAAGAGACAACATACACACACACAAAAACTGTTGCGATAAAAAACTTATTAAAACGTTAGATATGGACATAAACGTTGATATTCATTTCTGGCCTGACCCTGACCCTTATTCTATTACACATTTCGCCTTCCTAAATCTGCTCAATTATCTAGAGGGTCCCACACCACCCATTTTTAACATTTCTAATGCTACAATTGGAAAAACCGATGGTATATTAAATCAGGTAGACGAATTCATGTTTCATTCATATTTTACATTTATTTCAACAATTGTAGCTAGAATTTGGCCAATTTCTTATATTGTTATGAACGAGCGCCTTGTGTGGAAATCGATACCTACACCATTGTTGTTGACAGCTGCGAATCGTAAATCATTCGCAGAGACAACATACACACACACAAAAACTGTTGCGATAAAAAACTTATTAAAACTTTAGATATGGACATAAACGTTGATATTCATTTTTAGCCTGACCCTGACCCTTATTCTATTACACATTTCGCCTTCTCAAATTTGCTCAAATATCTAAAGGGTCCCACACCACCCATTCTTAACATTTTTAATGCTACAATTGGAAAACGATGGTATATTGAATCAGGTAGGCGAATACATGTTTCATTCATATTTTACATTTATTTCAACAATTATAGCTAGAATTTGACCACTTTCTTATATTGTTATGAGCGAGCGCCTCGTGTGGAAATCGATATCTGCACCATTGTTGTTGACAGCTGCGAATCGTAAATCATTTGCAGAAACAACATACACACACAAAAACTGTTGCGATAAAAAACTTCCCACACCACCCATTCTTAATACTCCTAATGCTACACTTGGAAAAACTGATGGTATCATATTGAATCAAGTAGATGATTTCATGAAAATATAATTAGGTTGTATTTATATTTTATATTTATTTCAACAATTATAGCTAGAATTTGACCACATTCTTATACTGTTATGAACGAGCGTCTCGTGTGGAAATCGATATCTGCACCATTGTTGTTGACAGCTGCGAATCGTAAATCATTCGTGGAGACAGCACACACACACAAAGACTGTCACGATAAAAAACTTATTGAAAACTTTCCATAAATATCGGAAATCGTCGTCAGTTATATAAAGAAGCAACTACCATCAGACGGAAGACAGTCAATTAAAGACAAGTGACATACATAAATAGGCGAAAAGGAGAAGTCGAGTGATATCAATCCATTGTCGATAATTGGATAAAATCTTTGCAACTTAATAGTTTGTTTTCGAAACTTTGACTCGTTTTTGTCTTAAGTTGTATTTCATACTTTATATGTCTAGACGTGTAGCATATTTTATTCTCCTTAATCCGTCAAAAGTACTTTGAATTTTGATATCGAATGTATCAGTGAAGTGTCGCACAATATATATATATATATATATCTATATTGCAATAATTGCACATTATTTTTGATAAGTGTTATAGGTTTAGTAACAGACCTAAAAAATAATTTAAATTCGAAATATCCATTACGAATACTTAAACAAAGCGCTAGTGTTTTATTGATGATATTGTTCGTTCATCCTACAGTCAAAATTACGTCGATTCGCCAGATTTTTATGATGAAACTCATGAAAATCTTTTTCATGAAATGCCATTGTTTCATAAATTGTTTTGCCGAATTTTACGACGAATTGGCATTGTTGGAAGAATATAATGAACAAACAAAAGATTTTAATACATAACAAAAAAAAAAAATAAAATATAAATCGTAAACGATTCTGCAATTTTAAAAATGACGGTTGCAATGAAATGAACGTAAAAAAATGTTGGTTTTATGAAACCATCCGTGGTAGGTATAGTATTAAGAGATATTTGTGAAATTGTAAAACGGACAATGAAGTCTTTCCCCAAGGGAGAGATAATCCAGGTAGAGTATAGTGTCCTAAGATGAGTTCGAAGGACGGTAAGAGCGTCCAAAGTGGCTCGTAAATCTAAAACAAAAGACATTTTGCAGCGCCATTTAACGGCAACAAGAAGTTTTAGTGGCACTACCTTGGATCAAAATAAAATCATCGATCGTGAAAAGACACACGTAGGTATACGACGTCTCGTAAGGTAGAAAACAAGTTTTACGTGTTCCTTATAACACCACTTCAACTTGGAGACAATAAAATAATGAAGAGATATGTAGCTATTACGTACATATACAAATGTAATGTAGGTTAATCTTCAGTTAAAGTTGAAAAGAACTTTAGAAGGAATTTGGAAAACTTAAGGAATTACATTCAGCGAGACGAATGATGGAATATGTGGGCAAAATTTGATGAAGATATGTGTTTTAAAATAGGTATAATTTTTGGAGTTAATGGAGAACTTAGTTTAGAAATTTTTCTTTTATAAATGTTAAATTAAAATTACAGTAAAATAATTCGAAGTGGTCTGTATTCTGTCGAAACTACCAGACGCGGATCGATTTCGAATCTCTTCGGATTATTTTATTCGATTATGGTAACGTGCCTATCACGTTGAGGTCAGCTACGCCGGGATTCGTTTTCAACAAGTAGATATCCATATTTTTAAATGGACCTTGTTGGAGCATACGTAATCCTAAAATGTAGCAGCATACTGCAGATGGCGTTCACCGCGCCATTTGTGGTATTTTCTAAAATTACAGTGAAAATGCATTTGTCAGATTGGTAATTTCGAACAATCAACAATTCTAACTAATACTTATTATAAAAAATGTTTAAATGTGGTAACTGGAAGTCAATAAGCCAAATAGGTTGGTAGGACACCTTCTTAGGCATGAAGAGCTAGTCAGAGTCATGTTAGAGGCAGAAACAGGAGTTAGGACGTAACAGGAGGTAGAACTAGACTAGATTACTGTTCGCAAATGGTTAAGGATGTAGGATGTTCTAGTTTTAGGGAAATGCGAAGATTAGCTAAGGATAGAAAAGGGTGGAGGTGCGTGTTCAACCAGTCTTAGGACTGACGACCTTATGATGATGATGATGTGGTCGCTGATGAGCTTTGACACGTATTATATTAGCGGTACAGAAAAGGACATAAGTAAAGACAAGTAAATTAATTTTTGCACAATACGTTATTATTTTTATTAACATAGGAAAAATTTCTATTGATTTTCAATGGGAACCAATGCAAAATTTATAAATTCTATTTAAAACCATTCAATATAAATGGAAAAACAATTGGGTACCTAAAAATGGGGAACATCTGGTTCGAGATGATTAAAACTTACTAAAAAATTAAGAAAAACGTGCTGAAATTAATGTGATTGTCATTATTTGGAATAATAATTGTCATGTAATTCATATTTTTTTTCGTCGAAGAACCTCATATTTCATCTCGATTAAAACGAATGTCATTTAATTACCACTAACAATAATTAAAGGTAAAAAATAAAGAATTGTCACTAGAATTTCCATTGGGTTCAGGAATGGAAGTTCCAATGGAACGCAATGAAAATCCCATTGCGTACAGAAATGGAAATCCCATTCAGTTCGGGGGTGGGATTTCCACTAGAATTCTAGTGGAAATTCCATTCATCTCATTGGCAATTGAATGGCATTTTTTTAATAGAAACAGAATGGAAATTTTTCTTATGACACTATAGTGCCCCCAATATCAAAAACATTATCAGCATTTCCTAAAAAGAACCTAACGCAGAAATTTTAGCCAACTGTTCGTCCCCATACTAATTTTTCAATCTTACAAAATATTTAAGTCAATAAAAAATAGGAGAGATAGGTTGGTAGGACACCTTCTCAGGCATGAAGGTCTAGTCAGAGACATATTAGAGGCAGAAACAGGAGTTAGGAACGGTAGAGGTAGACCTATGTTAGATTACTGTTCACAAATAGTTAAGGAGTTCCAGTTTTAGGGAAATGCGAAGTTTAGCTCAGGATGGGAAAGAGTGTAGGTACGTGTCCAACCAGTCTTAGGACTGACGACCTTATGATGATGATGAAAAAATATTTTATGAAGAACACGAATGAAGTGAAACAACCTACCGACTTCAAATGTCTGTGTTTACTGTCCTTACTTATTTTCCTCATAATTTTTGAAGCGCAATTCTACTTATATTCTACTTGCAGTATGTACATATACACATATATATTTTGCTAGTTTCCTCAAGAAAAATACCTTGAGGAACCTCTGGCGCAGTTAACTGTAAGTTTTCAATTCTGAGACCGAGAAATGAAATTCCACAATTGTATTATTCAGCAAATCAGATGTTTACCTTCGTAATTAACTCCTCTCCGATGTATTTCAAACTTTCATACAACTTTTACTGAAACTTCATAACTTTGTTATAACTTGTTTGTGTGTGATGAAACTTTGATTTTTACTCTAGATTACTGTGTAGCCTTTTCTCCCTCTCTCGACGGAAATTTGACTTAATTTTACTATAGCTAAGCCACGATGCATTAATTTGTCTTAGTTTTGTTATGAAATAAATAATACTGTAATGTATTGGTTTGTTTAAATTTTGGAGGAATTTGATTTTAAGGATGTTTGGGAGGTATGTCAAAATGCTACGAGACAAATAGAAATTTGGAAGAACATTCCTCATTCAATTGTAAAACTCCTGTAAAAATTACAAATCGATTCACTAAACCGTTAAAAAGTTATTGAAATTTTAAAAAATTGTAATTTTAGACGTCATTTTATGGAGATTCGTTAACTGAAGAGATTAAATTTATTTTTATTAACAAAAATTTCAAACTTTTAGAATAAGTAACTTGAACTCTGGAGAATCACTTTAGCGTAAGGTTATTCAAATTCACTAAATGGTTATCGAGAAAAAAATGAAAAATTAGCTGAAAATATCTGCAATTTTAAAGTTTTAATTATTATTTAAACGTATTAAAAAGTTTTACGCTCATTATTAATAAAGATTGAAACTAAATATTTTTTTGTTNTTTCTGTTTCGAAGTTGAAATCAAGTCATACTCACTGCCAAGTCAGTTAAAAATTTTCCATATTATTCGTTATTTCTTATTTTATTCAGTTTTTGGTCGAATTCCAAATTTTCTCTCAAACCGTATACTTTTTTTTAGTATAGATAGTATTTATTTACCTCATGATACGCTGCAAAACCTAATTAATCACGAATTTCTAATTTTATGTACTGTTGTCTCCGATTGTACTTCCCAAACATCCTTAAGTGAAATATTAAGAAACTGAACACAACGTACAGGTCTGACGAAGGAAGCTGGCGAGCGGTCGCGCAGGTACTTGCCCATTTATGACCTATTTGGGTAAGTCACTTGGAATCGATACACAAATAAGTTTTCAGTAGGCGTAAATTATAGTATTAATACAGATAGGACAGTAGCGTACTAGAAAATAATGTAAAAACATGACTTATCAAAAAGAANGAGGGCTGCAATCGTTATACCTAAAACTGCCTACTTTTGCCACCGCGCATCCGCGCCATTTTAAAATTTCCGCCAGCTTCCAGCGTCAGGCCTGTACCTATATAGGTAAAAATCCAACCCCTGAGGCTGAAGAAATGGGCGAGGTATTCAAGATCTGCCAACAGCAGAACGATTAAAATTCTGTTAAAAAGATGCCTTGAAGATAAAATGTCGTTTGGTAAACTACAATAGAAGTGACAAAACAGAACAAAGCAAGGACTTCAAACGGGGAAGGAATTTTAAGGCGTCCCGATTCTCTAATTTGAATGAATAAATTTCGAATATTTTCGTATGTTACCGAGAAAATCATCTACAGGAACCGATTTGTTTGTAAAATGAAATGTATACACCACGCATTTGTTCTATACAATTACACATAGTTTAGCATAAAATTCCTCACTGATCTTATACAACATATTAAGCATAAATGAGGCAGTATTTGCAGATAATTATTTATAAATATACAGGAAAATATCTGACGAATCATTTTTAAAAAAAGTTTTTGTAAACAGTATTTCTGCACTCGTGACCTAGAAAATAGTAGCTGTTAATCTTATTTATTTCAAGACCAAATTCCCGAACCAATTTCGGCGAATCGAAAGTAGGTATCTACGAAAAGGGATAAAGGAATAAATTGCTTTACAGTATACTGATGATAATTAATTTCACTTGCCTTTGACACAGAAAAGGACCCTGTTTCCGTATAAAAGGATCTGTTCCAAGAATTTCTTGTTTTCCAGTGATTGTTTACATAATATAATTATTATTCTAATTAACTCATTATTGCCTAATTTAAATGCACGAATAAAAAAAAGCTTCCGTACGACAAAGACCTGATTTTAATCTGACTCCTATATAATAATTAATATGTAAATTGAAATAAAGAACATTAAAATTATAGTAATAGGTAGTAATTATTTTCGATTTTATTTCCTTGGCTTCGCGCCAAGTTTGTCATTTTTTCATATATCGTTCGTATTAATGAATCAATTTCTCAGCTTTTTGTGTTGTACTTTTCTGTAAATTAGTACCATAAGACTGGCACCAGCTGGTGTTAGATCTAACGTTATTTAATTAATTACTTCATTATCGTATAAACTCTTTTTGTAGCGCAAATCCATTCACGGCATCGTTATCATCGTAGCGTTGTCATCGAGCGCTTTTTTTGATAGATCCAGAAAGATGGAAGTCAGAAAGGAACAAATTGGGGCTACATGAAGTCCGGTGTTGTTATGCAGAAAAATAACACTTCATTAATCGATATCGGACTGCTGCAATGCTGACTCTTCTTTTTGGGCGACGAGTATGACTCTTGTTCTCGATATCTTCATGTTCTTCAGAAAATTCTTTGCGTCATGTAAACATGTGTAGGTTTTTGGTATGGTGTTGTCCCCGAACTGTCCTGTTATCGTCGCAAAATTTCAATCAGATATTTCACCCTATCCTTGGTTAAAAATATGATTATAGTCCATTGACTAACAGAGGCATACGTATATCATCTCTATCTCGCTCATGCTTTTTTTTTATCTTAAAAGGCTAAAAGAACATAAGCGATTTTCGGTTGATTATCTACTCTCTTTAAAAGTACAGATCATCTGTAATTTTGGAACTTCTACGGCTGGGGAATGCCTTACTTTTATCACAGATGGACAAATAATGATATCTGCATATTTATATAATTGACGTAATTGCCGTCAAATAAAGCATACTACAAATATGTGTAGGATTTGAATTATTATAATATGTACAGTCCCAGGTGCAAGAGCGATACCAGTTAGGTGGTGGTAGATCGATAATGTATTTTCACCTACGCGTGCATGTTGGGGTATGCGAGAGACCACCGGGGGAGAGAGTAAAAGACGATCAAGGTACGAAGACGTTGCTGTAAGACGGTACATTTTAGTTAGACGGAGTATTTTTGCCAAATCAAAGACGAAAGACGTATTTTTGGCTATTAATTAAGACGTGTACATGTGAAGACGCGATACATTGTAAATAAGTTGTTCCTGATATTTAGCTGTGTTATTCGTTTTGATGTTTGATGTTCGTTGTTCTTTTTCTCCATTATTAATATCATTATATATTTATCAAATCACCCGGAGCCTTATTAAACAAACCCTAGACACGAGAAAAAGCCTACATATGTAATGAATATTAACTTTTTCTACTATCCATATCTGATTGGATTTAAATAATAGCGTCAATACATAAGTTATCAGCATTGCAGGAGCAAGTTGGATGTCTTCTGATACGTTTTAATCCTTAGCTATTTCAAGAATATCCTTTCTATCTTAACTGAAAGAATATCCTTTACACACACACACTGAAGAGGACCTTAAGTACTCCCAGAAAGGCTTGAGATAGAGGGGCTTTAGTCGGTAGGTCCGAGGACTTCTTCCTCGGGAATTCGACGTTACCGAGTCGTACAGACGACTGTGTGCCTTTTGAAGATTTCCCCTCTTCCACGAAAACAAAAAAAAATTTGTCTCTACCTCAGGCCTTTCGTAATTCATCCTAGAACGGCCTGAGGTAGAGGGGTTGTAGTCAGTAGGTGCCCGAGAAGAATTTATTTTGGGAATTCCCAAATTCCAATTGGGTTCCTATTGGAGATTGTTGGAATTTCCCAAATTGGGCATTTCCCACCTATACCCAATGAATTTTAATTTTAAGGCAATCCCAAGCTTTGCCCAAACTGCACCTCCCAACTACAATCTTATCGAAGAGTAATTAATAATTATTTAATTTATCAATAATAAATAGCTATTTTATTCATTCTATCCTATGTTTTTATGTAACAGTTGGCCATTCATTGGAAAATATTCATTGGGACCCAATTGGGATTTCCCTAACTATATCTTAGGCTCATTTTATTGTAATCCAAGAAGACATTTTGAAGTCCAAGTGAACAAAACAGTTCGGTAATGTCTTTTTTTTGTGTATAAACATCGATATTTTCAACAATTTATTTATGTAATATGCCAACCAATTCATCGCAAGAAAGACGTCGTGAACATACACGTTTACGTGTCAAAAGATTTCATGAAAAAAATCGGGAGTTATCTTTAATACATGAAGAAGAAAATTTGAGGTTAGACAATATAAAGTCATGAAAATGTTTGTGAGAATGGTAATATAATAGTGATACAACGTTCAACAATTCAATTCCAGAAAGTGTTTTAAGTGAAAATCATGACACTATTTTATTCAACAATTTAAATGATTCTCATGATGATATTGAAGAGCAGCCTAGATTAGAGGAAAGAGTGAGTGACTCTCCAACGAACGTAACCTAGCGGAAAATGCAGTTTTAGTAGAAATTATACTTATAGCACCATGTGATATACTACTCATATTATACTTAAAATATTTTTCTTTATAATACATGTATTATTTTAATTTTAATATATATTTTTCAATACATTTAAAAATAAAAATTCATTTGGAATTTCCCTAAATTTTCCAATTAGGGCTTTCCCTACCGGGTCCCAG
>NW_020439079.1:215141-228428 GCF_000699045.2 Agrilus planipennis
GGGTTTTCCCAAAAATAAATTCTACTCGGGTGTCTTTGCAGATTTCCCTTTCTCCCAAAAAAAAAAATTAGTCATAGTTACGTCTTCTGTACCTACTCATGAAAATGACCGAATAGGTCGAAGCAATTGTCAAGTATATTTTATTATTATTGAAAAATTCTTCTATTTTATTTAAATACTCCATATATTTCTTCAAAAGAGTACACCTACGATAGTCTTAATAGCACATTATGATAGGAATCCACAAATGGTGATTTCTTGAAAAGTTTGTGTTATCCGATTTATTTTTAAAGAATTGCACGTAATGCAGTTCGAATGTACCCGATCCTGATGCAGCTACGAACTCATGCAATCGCATTCAGTTGCTTTGCTACGCGAAAATTCGCTGTGCTTGTTGCATGACTGGAGCAATTTATTTCCACTGCAGTGATATAACTTTTGGATGACACGGCGGGTGATGCACTTGGAAGTTCAATGCCCAAGAACGAAATTTTCCAGTAGCATGGATTGTCTACATACATACATGCATACGTAAGATTAAACACGATGATGGAAATGTTCTTTTACTCTGTTTTGTTTTTCCGCGGCCACTAGCCCCTTTCCAATCGGTCCAGTAGTTCGTTCAAGTTGAATCGTTTATTGTTTCGTGCAGCTTCGCAATTATATTCATTATCATTATCGGCGGTTGTGGTGGTTATTTTGCAATGTAATCCAGGTTCGTTGACCTCGTCGATCGAATTCATTCGGATGTCAAACGACCGACGCCCTCATCATCGTAAACAAACAGAAACGTTTCCACGTCATGTTTACTTGTGTATGTCGTCCTTTAACGAGACAAATCTCTTCTATGTACGAGCAAATTTTGTTTACGGTCTGTATTTAACGGACCGTTCCCCTTCTGTACAATATTACTTATGAAACATACAAGGAACGATGGTAACTGCGGAAAACATTCAGTAAACACGCGTAGGTAGCTACGTCTGTACTCCCTATTTTTTTTTGTGGCTGTGAGATTATATATATTAGTATGCCTAGTAGGAATAAATAGGGTTGGTGGCTCCAACAGAAAGGACATTGCTTTGAAAGGTGTGCGATTTCGACGGTTCCACTCCTTACAATGATCATGGTTTATTATTATTATCATCCTTTGGAGATGTAGTATATAGGTGTATAAATTATTCGGGACCCTATACTCGACGCTTCATACAATATCTAAGACATAATAATAGATAATATGATAATGTCAATCTCTCGGTTAGCAGTACAGAAATGGTCGAAAATTTCACTCTTCCGATTTGAATTTCTTCCGACTTTATTGACTGGTTAGTAAAAATATTAACGAATTAAAACAAACCGTTTTTGTCTTTTAATTATAACCTACAGGTGCAGGATAGTTAACAGCATAATATTCTGGAGTCAATTGACGATTAGGGCGTTTAAATAAAACATGAAACGACTGCTTGGTGTATTATCGAGATCCATAGTGCGTCTCTTTAATTAGAATCTTTGATTGTAAATCAGCAATTTTGAGGTATTCCTCTTGGAAATAAACAGTTGCAAAAAAGTGGGTGGGTCTAAATGTCAAAATGCTAAAATTCTTAAAACAAATGTTGCTGATTCATGATGATGATTTGGAACTAGATTTGGTAAATGTCTAGATGATGGCCCCAACCCCCTTCGGGGGTGGGATCGAAAGAGGAGGTCTCCCCCGCCACTGTACCATAAAAAGTTTGTGGCAGTCTAACCCCCATAAAAAGTTAGGGGGTTAGATGGGGGTGGGGGTAGGGGGGATCAAAAGAAGGTAGGAGTAATCGAAAGAGAGTGGTCACCTGAGTAAAACCCCATAAACATTTTGCGGCGGTCTCACCCCATAAAAAGTTATGGGGGTTGAAAGTTGATTATTTTGACAATTTTCATACACTATAATTGAAATAAAATTCAATAAAAAAAATATTTTCAAGCGGGCGGAAGGATGCGCCGTAGCATAATTCCGAATTCAATCGTATTTGTCTGCGTAGCTCATTTCTCCACCGATCATCGGGTGAGAACTAGACAAAAGTGTACAGTACCATTTGCAAAATTATTTAAACTGCCTCGTTAAAATTTAAGAATATGTTTTATTTAAAAGCATATTTAGCCAAAAATAATAACAAGTGAATTANGTTTTACCTTTGAATATTGTTTAAGAATGACTATAAATATTTACATGCCTAGAAATGTATAAAAATTGGCATATTCATTAACTTTGAACCTCCATAACTTTTTATGGGGGTGAGACCGCCACGAACGTTTTATGGTACAGTGGTGGGGAGACCGCCTCCTTCGATCCCCCCATCCCCACCCCCGAAGAAGGTGAGCACCATCATCTACACCTTTACCCTAGATTTGAGAAATTACCTTGATCATGGGAAAATTAAGTGTGCAATTTATATTAACAATTTGATATTGGAATTTTTAGTTTACGTACACTTAAAATGATCAATCTGACAAAGAAGGGATCTCAACCTTTTAGACCTCTAGGAAGTAACCAAAAGATTTTTTAGAAGTAAAACAAAAATAAACATAAACAAACTTAAAACAAGCTAACTCTGAAACCCAGATATTATATCTTCACCCACACAACTCTTCATCACCTTTAGAAATAGTTTCAAAATAAGTTATTACTTTGTCCTATAATAAATTATTCAAATTTGATTAATATTATCGATTACTAATTTGAGTAATTCCTAATCATGATTAAAATTTCTTCTTATGTACTTTTCAGAGTTTTTACTACTGCAGAACCCTTTTTCGGTATTTATTTCCTGGAAGAATTTTACATAAAACGACAATTCTTTTATTCTATTCTGCAATGTATAGTATTGTAATAAAAATTATGTTACACCTTTAAAAAGGATTCCGCCCTTAAGGCTCTTAAATAAAGTTCGTCGTAAATTTTATTGACGACGATATCTTCACCTTCGACGGATCTTCTCATTGTCGTTTTATTCAGCCAATATTAGTAGCAGCAACGTTTCGAGCATCCAATTGGTAGGTTGTTGTAATAAAAAGACAACGACGACGACTGACAAGGATTACGAACGACCACGTCACGACGACGACGACGCTTTGTTAAAGGAAATACAATCACCTCCAGTTTCTCCTGCCTTGATTATTTCCTAGCGAAATTCTAGAACAATTCCTCTCCAACATCTTCATCTTTGTGAACTTAACGTTACACCAATTTGCATTGTATGTTTAAATTGCACTCGTGTCTACCGCTAACAAGCTCGCGTTTTGCATGCAAATTGGTGGACTCAAAGCCCTTGGTCCTTGTTAGTTAACAAAATTAAATAAACAAATTTTATTTTTCGTTTTTGTTCATTGAAAACGCTAGTTTCTACACCTAATGTAGGAGGACGGATCTCTTTATTATATATCTATTTTCAACGTGTAATTAAAACAATACGAATTGGTTTTATGGATATATGACAAATATTAGATGACCAAAACTTCAGTCAGTATTTCCCATACCAAAAACTCAAATATCATAGATATATCTAGTACTATAAAGAAAGTTGTGTTAGTTAAACTATAGGGTTGTTCGGAAAGTCATTTCGTTTTTTTTTGTGGAAATGAAAGACAGTTTTCGTATAATAAACAAATACNTGGTAAAAAGGTGTTGCAATTTTTGTTTGAGACATACTTTATTTGTAGTTTAATTTACTTGAAACTTCGTATATATGCTGTTTGATATTATTAATCAAATGAAAAGAGGTTGCAACGTTTCCATGGGGTTTATTTTATTTGTACTCGGATTTACTCGAAGGTTGCTCATTGTTGAAATTAAGCAAATACTTGTTTTGGCAATTTTTAAAAATCAACCCTTACGGATGAAATGTTTTTGCTACGTTTGTATTTGAAATCTAAGATGGCGACATTACATAAAATTAAAAGATTGTAATGGTGAATTAGGAGTTAAATGGTTTTATGGAGAAACAATATTAATTTCTGAGAGCGAAAGCTAGTACTTGATAAAGGTTAATTCTAACTATCTTAATATTATAAATGCGAAAGTGAGTTTGTTTGTTTCTTTATTTGTCGAGTTTTTACGCTTTAACTATTCAACCAATCAACATGGAATTTTGTACACACGTTGTCAGGGGTACCAAAATGCACGCATCGTATCTTTTATCCAGAAAAAAATATTGTTCCCGAGGGATAGGAAAAAATTAGTTTCATGTGGTCGATTGCATTGCTTTAACTACTCAATCCATCATCATGAAATTTTGCAGACACATTGTCAGGGACGCAGAAATGCACATAGGCACATATCTTCTGCCTAAAAGAAAATATTGTTCCCGAGGGATAGAAAAAAATTAGTTCAATGTGATCGATTTCACGCTTTAAATATTCAATCGATCATCATGAAAATTTGTTTACAGATTGTCAGGCGTACACAAAAGGATACAGGGTACCTTTTGTTCAGAAAAAAATATTGTTTCAGGGATAGGAAAATTAGGTAAATGTGATCGACTTTATGCTTTAACTACTCAATCGATTATCAGGAAATTCTGTAGACACATGGTTGGGGTATAGAAAAGGACATAAGACACATTATTGTTGAGGTACAAAAGAGGACATAGGGTACCTTTCATATCCAGGCAAAAATACTGTTCCCGAGGGATAAATTCATGTTTTATGTAGTCGTCGACGAACTTTGACACGTATTCACGACATCAACGCGAACGAATCCGCGGGTAAAATCTACTATTTACTAATTTAGTTAAATATTTATGTGAATTAATATTCAACCTTCCACAAATTAATTCAAAATAATGAGAAAAACTTGTCACTGCTGTTACAACCTCGCCGGGAACGGAACTCGCAATTTTTGGCTTCAGGTGCCAATGCTGTGACCACTAATATTTCGAATTTTAAATTAATCGCTCGAGAGCATAGAAGACATATCTTTTTGAAAAAGGCGCCATTACTATGCGCTATCCTTTGTTTTATATCTCCATAGCTCTTCCCATTCTGAGTTATCTGAATTTCTAGATACGGAAAATCAGAACCGTTATCTAAAGTGAATTAATGTACGAGGGAGGTTAAATAAGTACCCGTGTTTGAAGACAGAGGCCGTTTCTGAGGGAAATTGGTGTTGTCATCGTGTGCTGCCATCTATCAAACCACGCCAAAACGAATTTCAGACTGATTGATGGCAGCCATTCGCCTGAGACGTGTTTCGTTATTTTCGCTAAGATGGAAAAGGAGCAGTATCGTTCGGTAACTCGCTTTTTGTTTTTGGATGGGAAAAATGCGAGGAGATGAAAACAAAGTTGGATACTGTTTATGGAGACATTTCGCCATCTACGACCACAGTTAGATATTGCTTCAACGAATTTAAACGTGGGCAAAGATCCGTTTTGATAGGAGCGACCAGGAAGCCTGGCAAACGTTACCGAGGAAATCATTTTACGGATTTTTTAGGAAAGGGAAGAACGATCACTGGACAATACTACAGTGAGTTATTGGACCGCTTCGACAAAAAATTGAAGGAGACACGGACGCATTTGACGAAAAAAAAAAGATGCGTTTTCAACACGATAACGCACCGGCACATTCATCATTACATTATGAACTGCTGTCCGCACACCCTGTACTCACTCGATTTGACTCCCTGCTACTTCGTCTTGTTCCCTACCATGAAGAAATGACTCGCGAGAAAAAAATTTAGCTCAAACGAGTGAGTCATCGCCGAGGCAGGGGGGATTTTGGAGGGTTCGACAAATCTTATTTTTTGGAGAGGTAAAAAAAATGGCAGGGACGTTGGGAGAAGTGTATCTTTCTAAAAAAGGACTATGTTGAAGAATAAAAAAAAAGTTATAAAAAATAGGTGTCTTCATTTCTAACACGGGTAGTTATTGAACCGCCCTCGTAGGTAGGTGCTGAAATGAACTAGTTCAACCACAATTCTGCTATAATTCATCCTTCATAGGGCGTATATAGATGGTGGGGTGGTTCATTAGCGCCTTCTGGGAAAAATCTGATTGAAACAGGTGAGCTTAAACTCATTAAACTCTATGCTGCATCATTTCACGAGGATGCCGCGAGATGACAAGAAATTTATAGCATCCAAACGAAATAAACAGTTTTCGCGTAATTTAAGAAGGGAGAGAACTCCGTGAGGTAAATACAAACAAATAAATAAATGTTTGCTTTAGTGAGCTCCGGACTGCCGTGAAAAACGGAGCGTAAAATTATAAACCTCAGCAACATTATTATGGAATAAACGGCCATGCTTTAAAGGCAAATACTACTTTATATATATACAAGAAGAAAATGTATGAAAAGTTGGACGACAGGAAAGAAAATCAGAAATCACAACCGGTACAATATTGAATTGACCTACTTATTTAGAATTATATAAAAAAGATACGTTAATACGTTATAGGAATAAAAAAGTATATAAATAGCACCTTAGATCCGGCAAAAAATGCTGCAGAAATTATGGTTAGAGGATAGAGAAACGACTTTTTAAAAATTTACTTATTTGATTAAAAAGCGTTTACAACTAGTATTTAGAGCTTGGTGATGCCGAATTCCCTCCCACAGGTAGTTTTGGTTAAAATATAGATAGTCGAATTCCCTCCCGGGTACTAGCCGAGTTCCCTCCCACTCATATCAACTCCGATAATTAAGTTAACGACTACTTACCGATTTTATTTATCGAAAATAAATATATATTTATAGTGCACTTTAGTAAATTAAAGATAAAATAATTTCAGAAAGAAAACACAAATCAGTTATGAAATGTTTATTTATTTAATTTTAAAATGGTTTCCCACTACCTTAACACAGAGCTGGGCAAACTTTAATTCGTAGGAGCCGCTACCTGAGGTTAGTTTGAGTTACCCCATACCCTTCAATGAGTACGAGAGAGTAAGCAGTAATGACCAATATTGCTTTCTCTTTTTCATCTCCCTTCCACTCCCAAGTTAAGCCCTTTAATCCCGTAGACGAGCGAAGCCTTTCTCGAAACTTATACAATATCTACGAAAATTTTCGTTCGCAATACTATTGGGTTTGGCTATGGAAGAGGGGACTCACCTACGAAATGGAAAGGGTAAGATAAGGAAAGAATCATCTCACCGGAACTCGCAGGATCAATAAGGGGCTCCTTGGCTATACCTGAGAAGCACTAGGGAGTCAAAAGAGCCGAGTTTACCCGGCTCTGCCTTAACAAATTCAATGTTTAGAAATTCGTGTGCGTCTAGCTTTTTGATACAATCATCCAGAAAAACTTTATTAGTTTTAGTTTGTCTTGTATTTGACCAATAGAAGGGTAGCCTGATAAAATTATTATTGTTATTGTGGTGTATATAATATATGAATAATGTTAAGATTAATATGTGATGTGAGGCTGTATTGTTTAAACAACTCTTTATGACTTTATCGTGGTAATTAGCACTCAAGGTCATCCGCCGCCTTTGGGAGGCAATTGATGTATAATTAGGAGGGAATTCGACATACCGAAAATTTTAACCCTAATTAAAAACAGGTATATGGGAGGTAACTAGACATTATTCTTAGAGCTACCTAGACCAAATTCTAATAGCAACTACCTCACAAAGCAGTTATTAAACAAACGATAACGGTAAAAGTGTTTAATGCTAAATTTTAAAGAAATCGTTCATGGGAACATACGAAAAAAATACACGTAAAGGTATTTCTTACAGGTGTGCGTATGTGTACCCGATTGTATCCAGATCCCTTATTAATACTAAGCCAATATACTGGAATTTATTTTAATTAAATTTCAATATTTTTGGCGTTAATATAGCTTACTTTAATTAATTAGTAATCTGCTTGTGCCTTTTTGGATTTAGTACAATATAAACGAAATTTTCAAAATTATGAAACGAACGTGGTAAGAACTCATGATGCACCACATCGAAGAAAAGTGTAAGCAAATCTTTCACATTCAACCTAACTTGACGCGCTTTTTTCGGTCTTGGCTCGTGCGTCAGCTTCCATTCGGATGATTGGGCTTTGGTTTCCACGTTATAACCATAAACCCATGATTCGTCACCGATTGTGACCCTCAGGAACAAATTTGGGCCGTCCTGGACAGAGTCCAACAGTTCCTTAGCAGTGTTAATGCAATGCTGTTCTTGGTCGAAATTGAACAATTGTGGTACGAATTTCGCTGCGACCCGTCTCATGCCCAAATCATTGACAAAAATTGAATGGCAGGACCCAATTGATATGTTTAGGTCTTCGGCAACTTCTCTAAGGGTGATTCAACGATTGGTCAATATTATTGTCTTCACTTCATCAAAGTTTTCGTCTGTTGTTGAAGTGCTCGGGCGTTTGGCACGCTCTTCGTCGTTCACATCTTCTCGCCCTCTGAGAACATTTTGCACCACTGGTAAACGTTGCTTCGGTCCAAGGTAGCTTCACCATATGCCACAAACGACATTCGGAATGCGCCCGCGCACTTAATTTTGTTTTTCACGCTAAATTTGATACAGATTCTTTGATCTATCTTTTGGAATAGGCAAAAATTGAAGATGAGCTAAAACTCGTGCAAGCAAAGCAGCTGTCAAAAATTAACCGAAAATTCAACATGACCGAACTTGTGTGCATAAGTGAGAGACATGAGTATAAATATAACCCCACAAAAAAATCGAATATACGTAACCCGAGGAAATTAAAATTCGCGATACTTTTTGAACAGACCTCGTATATGACGAATATTGCCTGTTTTATTAATGAGTTTACAGTTATGAATTAGGTCTAAATCTAACACAGGGATATATGGATAATTGCGTATGCGGATATTGTGATTTATTTCCAAAGTGATCCGCAAGATTATTTGGGTTGACTATCCCTGGTTTAGAGGTTTAGATTATTGTTTAGCATTCGGGTTGACACTAAAATTTTCTGTGATTTCCTTGAATCACTTGGGCATGATAATCTTTCACTCTTTTCTGTCTTCATTTCGTCCGTCTCATCTTTCTTACCTCAACTATCAACCACCCATTTTTACAATTCCTAATAAGGGCATAAACAGTTGGTAGGACTGAAAAATCTAAAATTCCTTTTTTAGTGAGCGTAGAGTGTGGAATATGTTTTTCTACACATCTATCTGAAAATATCGTCTGCTTTTTCTGAAACTATTCTAAACTAATCGAACTCTCAAAATCATTTGAACAAAGCGTAACATACACCTCATCATCATCATCATAAGGTCATCAGTCCTAAGACTGGTTGGACACGTACCTCCACTCTTTCCTATTCTGAGCTAAACTTCGCATTTCCCTAAAACTAGAACAGCCCACATCCTTAACTATTTGCGAACAGTAATCTAATCTAGGTCTACCTCTACCCCTCCTAACTCCTGTTTCTGCCTCTAATATGTCTCTGACTAGACCTTCATGCCTGAGAAGGTGTCCTACCAACCTATCTCGCCTATTTTTTATTGACTTCCATAGAGTCCTCTGTTCTCCTATTCTTTCCAATACCTCTTCATTTCTAACCTTTTCTACCCACGATATCCTCATCATCCGCCTATAACACCACATTTCGAACGCTTCTAACCTTTTCTTTTCCGCCGCTCCCACTGTCCATGTTTCGCACCCGTACAACGCCGTGCTCCAAACATACACCTTTAACAACCTTTTTCGAATTTCTAAATTAACCGTTCGCGAGCATAGAAGTGACTTCTTTTTATTAAAGGCGACACGACCCTGCGCTATCCTCTGCTTTATATCCCTACTACTCCTTCCATCCTCACTTATCTGACTTCCTAGGTATCTAAAATCAGCCACTTCTTCTAATTTTTCGTCTCCTATCTTTATATTCGCTCTTTCCCTACTTTTTCTTCCCTTGCATACCAGTATTTTAGTTTTACTTTTATTTATTTTCATACAGTACTGATCTGTCAGTACCGCTTCCATTTTATTTAAAGCTATCTCTAGGTCCTCCTTGCTAGATGCTAATACTGCTATATCATCTGCAAATCTAAGCATACTAATCTTTTGCCCTTGCACATCTATCCCTACAGTTGTACTATCTTTAATGATGTTGATGGCGTCTTCGATGTATAGATTAAAAGGTAGCGGTGACATACACCTCAAAAGACTTAAATTGCATTTATTGGACTGATGTCAGTTTAGGTACTCCTTGTGTGAAAAGATGACCATTTGTACGAATTACCCTATAGCACGTCGTTTTTTTCAAAAGAGGATGTCTCCCTTTGATGATCGTGTATAACAGAATGTCCTCATGTTTGTTTCCCAATTCGCTTATAAAGAAGCTACTTTGTATGCTTTACGATAGATCAATAGGATGGTCTGACAACCTAAGGGCACGAGTTCTACTTGTAGTTGTTAGTGTCTTTTTTATATTGTACCCACGTGTCGCGAATTGCAGTCCAGTTCCGGGAAATGTTTTCTTTTCCGGTTCTCTAACAAAAAAGTGTAAGCGATCCGATGATGGAAATCGTTACGCTGGACGTCCTAGAGAAATGTTTTCCACCGTTTTTCTCAATAAACTGTAACGGATCTTAAAAGCAACCCCTTGTAGTCAAGCCTTCTAATAAATAACTACCATTATTTATCGAACAGTAGCACAAAGGGATGAAAATTGCCCAAGGATAGGTATTAATTCAAGGACAGGCGCGTTTGTACGTGAAACAATACGTCCTTCCGGGTATATTACTTATAGCGACATGAAAACGTATTCAACATTAACAAAGAAACCCGTAAATATAAAATAACTAAGTACCCGTGCGAATAAATGACATCTTCAACATATTAACAGCTTATTTAATTTACGTTTTTATCTTTGTCGCACGACTATTGATTCTTGTTATTTACGACTCAATTCCGTTGTCAAATCAACACGATCCCAGATTTACAGCAGTAATTATTATTCGTCCTGCTTCCTGCCACGCTATGCACACGGTTGCGGCATCTGTGGTACGAGTTCCTGTAATACTAAGGCGCTCGGGGTACTGCCGAAATGGCCGCTTCTATTGTCTACGTGGTATGTAGTACTACTGGTGGATTAATAGTAGTATAATACAAGTTTAGTATGAGAAAGTTTTTAATAATAGACTATTTTAATTGAAACTGTATTTATAACGATAAGAACGAGATTATCTATACAATAATACCAAATTTATGTAGATTACGTGACTTCGTGGTTTTTGCTAAAAAGAGAAAAACACATTTGAGTTTTTATGTCTCTAATATATGATGGTGTTACTGTTAGATACATATTATAACGATAATGCATTAAAAACTGTAGTACTTAACGAGGAATTCGTCAAATCCGTTGGAATGTACTTAACTATAAGCGACAATTACTATTGTAAAATTATTAAGAGATAGCGTTTATGACAGTGACACAATCTCTACGAATCACTTCAAAAATGAATACATTACACACAAAATTCGCTTGTAATACATAAAAATACGTAACACAGTTGGGTATATAACTAATTTTGTACGCTGAATAACATACGTTATAGCTCATTTACCTGTTGTAATATAAAGCAATACGAAAGATGTAATATGCGCCGTACGTCGTTGAATAATTGGTCCACACACAATCACTCAATAATTACATATTTCTATAACAAAATTACTTGAATAATGTTTATATACAGTAGATGTATGTGATTGCTTTTATCGATCAGACGTACCATTTTTTAAAGGTATGAAGCTCATCCCTGATGAATAGCATTTTACTGTGGCTTACCTTGGTGTATAGGGCATTTCACTATTGTTGTATAGCACTCCACACATTTTAATTAGGGAAACCCTTCCCACCATAACCTAACCAAATTTCTTGGTGTATAGTGCTTATCCCTCATGAAATCCTTTATCCCTCATTATTATTGTGTAGCACTCCATCATCATCATCATCATCATCATCATAAGATCGTCAGTTCTAAGAACAGTTGGACACGTACCACTCCTTCCTATTCTAATCTTTGCATTTTCTTAAAATTAGAACATTTCACATCATTAACTATTTGAGATCTAATCTAGGCTTACACTTCTTGACTCCTGTTTCTAGTTCTAATATATCTCTAACTAGCCGTACAAGCCTGAGAAGGGGTCCTACCAACCTATCTCGCCTATTTCTTATTGACTTCCATAGAGTCCTCTATTCTCCTATTTCTAATACCTCTTAATTTTTGAGCTTCTCTATCCACGGTATCCTCATCATTCGCCTGTAACACCACATTTCGAAGGCTACTAACCTTTTCTTTTCCGTTGCGCCCACTGTTTATGTATCGCACCCGTACAGCGCCGCGCTCCAAACGTACTTTAAAAATCTTCTTCTAATTAATCCTTCGCGAGCATAGAAGTGACTTCTTTTATTGAGGGCGGCTCGACCCTGTTTTTATCCTCTCCTTTATATCCCTACCATTCCTTCCGTCCTGACTTATCTGATTTCCTAGATATCGAAAATCAGCCACTTCTTCTAATTTTTCGTCTCCTGTCTTTATATTTGCTCTTTCCCTACTTTTCTTCTCTTGAATACCAGTATTTTTGTTTTACTTTTATTTTCATGCAATACTGTTTTGTTAATACCGCGTCCATTTTATTTAAAACAATCTCCAACTCCTCCTTGCTAGATGCTTATACTGCTATATCATCTGCAAACCTAAGCATACTAATCTTTTGCCCCTTTATATCTCCATACAAGCCAATTAAAAAAACCTTTCCCATCATAACCTAACCATAGCCCTTGGTGTATAGCATATCCCTGATGTACAGTATTTAGCTGGGAGTGCATATCATTCCATACCTGCCAATTAAGAAAACCATTCCCACCATAACCTAATCATAGCCCTTGGTGCATGGCATTTATCCCTGATGTACAGTATTTAGTTGGTGGTGCATAGCATTCCGTACATCGATACATAGCGCTTATTTCTGATGAATAGGCACATAACTGTAGCTGCCTAGCACTCCACACTAGAGTTTGTTGGTTTTTAAAAACCGGTTTTTTGGACAAAATTATGAAATTCGAAAACCGGTTTTTTAGTAGAAAATATCGGTTTTCAATGTATGAATAACACTTAAATAATTTGTTTTTTATAATTTACATTATATAATACACAGTTATATATTTTCTAATTGTTTTTAATAAGTATCCATCTGTATCTAATAACATTGTTTTTAAAAAAAAAATAATATGGTTATTATAAAAATATGAAAATATATTGTTTTTATTTATTCGAACCCTTTGCTGAATAACTCGTTTCACTAAAGATCTTACGTATAT
>NW_020439079.1:228585-289805 GCF_000699045.2 Agrilus planipennis
CTAAATTTTCTGTTAAAATTTTTTGTTCGAATTACAGAATATTCGAGCAAAAATTTTTTTATAAAAATTCCAAACCGGTTTTCTGGAAAAATTACTATTCAAAAACCGGTTTTATAAAATGTCTGTTTTTGTATAGGTAAACCCTACTACACACATGCCAATCAAAGAACCTTTCTCACCATGACCTAACCTTAATCCTTGTTGTAGGTGTAGCACTCCATGCATGACAACCAGTGGAAACCTTTATATTTTGATTATTATTATCATTATTATATATACTTAATTACACTTCCTGTAAATGTGGATAACGTTCTGTTTCATAAGAACAATATTTTTACTCATTTTCGTATTATCTTATTGAACTACTTTATCTAAATCTTGTACTTACGATCAAGTGTAACTCGTCAAGGGAGAGGGGTCTGAACCCTTTAAATAGCCTTACAATAACCCGTTTAAGTTCAAAAAACATACCTTTATTATTATTTACACATAATTACTGACGATTTACATATTCAAATTACTACTATATATGCTAAACGTACAATACCACAGACTTTAACAAGACAATTCATTATAGGCAGTTTTCCTTTGCAGAGTCGACGTTGTGCTATTTTAGCTTTTATAAATATGTACTTGTACAGTCTACCAACTGAAAAACGAAAAGAAAAATAAAAGCTGTGCTCGTTCTTTGCTGGTTGACTTTGGTACAAGTTACAGAACAGAGCAGAAACTTTTAATGAAGAGATACTCCTGTTTCGAAAAAGGTTGCAGGTACCTGATATCGTCGACTGGAAAATACATTGTCAAGGGCTTTCACGTGAAAAATTATCACGACGAAGTGACCGTCAACCATGATACTCCGATCATTCTTTCATCTTCAGTTCTGATGACCTCTGAGCAATAAAAGAAATTGGCTTGTAATGAAACTTGGAAAGTGGAACAGAACAGATTCGATTACGGGAAATGAAAAAGCGAGTAAAGAAGGCATCCATCGGGGATATACAAGAAAAATAAATATTGAAGGTTAAAAAGAACGTATTAGACACACATTAACAGCATGATCATAGGAACGATATATATATATATATACTAGGGTCAATTGAAAAGTCCTCGGCCTGACACATAGATGGCGGCACCACAACTAAATCCATATGATTTTCAGTTAGTCCTAACCTTCAAAAGACGCGTCTATAAATTTGACGGCTGTCGGATCATTAGTTTGTGAATTATAGCATTTTTAGTGAAGCAACTTTTGTTATTGTGAAAAAAATGGATAAAAAGGAATTTCGCGTGTTGATAAAATATTGCTTTTTGAAGGGAAAAAATACAGTTGAAGCAAAAACTTGGCTTGATAACGAATTTCCGGACACTGCCCCAGGAAAATCAACCATCAAGGATTGGTATGCTAAGTTTAGACGTGGTGAAATGAGCACCGAAGACGGTGAACGCAGTGGACGCCCAAAAGAGGCTGTTACGGACGAAAACATTAAAAAAATCCACAAAATGATTTTGAATGACCGTAAATTGAAATTGAATGAAATAGCAGACACTCTACAGATATCAACGGAACGTATACATCACATCATTCACGAATATTTGGGTATGAGAAAGCTCTGTGCAAAGTGGGTGCCGCGCGAGCTCACTTTTGACCAAAAACAACGACGAGTTGATGATTCAGAGCAGTGTTTGAAGATGATCACGCGTAATAAACCCGAGTTTTTGCGTCGATATGTGACAATGGATGAAACATGGCTCCATCATTTCACTCCGAAGTCCAATCGACAGTCATCGGAGTGGACTGCACACGATGAACCCGCTCCAAAGCGTGCAAAAACGCAACAGTCGGCTGGCAAGGTTATGGCGTCTGTATTTTGGGATGCGCGTGGAATAATTTTCATTGACTACCTTGAAAAAGGAAGGACCATCAACAGCGACTATTACATAGCGTTATTGGACCGTTTGAAGGACGAAATCGCCGAGAAACGACCGCATTTGCAGAAAAAGAAAGTCCTGCTTCACCAAGACAATGCACCGTCTCACAAGTCAGTGAAAACGATGGCAAAAATTCATGAATTGGGCTTCGAATTGCTTCCGCATCCACCGTATTCTCCAGATCTGGCCCCCAGCGACTACTTCCTGTTCTCAGATCTCAAAAGAATGCTCGTTGGGAAAAAATTTTCGTCGAATGAAGAGGTGATCGCCGAAACTGAGGCCTATTTTGAAGCAAAGGACAAATCGTACTACAAAAATGGTATCGAAAAGTTGGAGGATCGCTATAATCAGTGTATCACCCTTGAAGGGAATTATGTTGAATAAAAGAAACGAATTTTGGAAAAAAATGTGTTTTACTATTTTAGGCCGGGGACTTTTCAATTGACCTGTTATATATTCAAACGCAGCATAAAATAGGGAAGACTCAAAGGAAAAGCGGCGAGATAGCATGTGTCTAAATACTATTAGACTATACTATACTATACAGTAAAAATTCGTTATTCACGGTTTCCTTATTCTCGTTTTCATTATTCGCGGGTGAAAAAATTGCAACCCAGTTCCTATATTCGCCGCTAAAAATTTCATTATTCGCGGTTGCAATCGGTAAACAGAAAAGGAGTCGGTGTCATTTATTAAGGGGATTGACCACAATAGACCGCTCGTGCCTAGTGTGAATTTTTCCGAAAACATGGGTTTTTATTCTAAACATTATGATTTAACGCTGCGAGATAAATATCTAATTTTTTGTATGGTAACAGAGAAAAGTTCACACTAACTCGATACGTTTTTGGTTCTCAATAATATGGTCATTAAAAGTTTTTACAAGTGCTTACAGTTGATGCTTCTTGTAGGGCACGTATTTTCAATGGAAATTAAAAAATTTAAAAATGGCCTTCGACAGGCTTTAGAACAAAGCATTATCTATCTTATTACAAAATTTCAAACCTCTGTTCCAAATATTAAACTCATGATATCTAGAATCGATAAGCATGTTTTTACTCTACGGCGCGTGTACTCTGAATCCCCTTAATTTGGGTACAGTTGGTACGTGCCGAAGCGGTTTTTATAAAAAATATAATCGAGTTGACCAACTTCAAAATACTAAATAAGAAAAATCACTAAATTTTTTAAACTCTTGCCTAAAACTGATTATAACGATTAATTTTAATTGCGAATTTATCAATACATATTTATGGAACGTATACCCCGCGAATAAAGAGCTTTTACTGTATTCTGGTTTTTTATTGCTAAAAAAACACAAGGCGAGATTAAAACAAAGACCGAATATGCAAGACTAAACGTCATCATCATACGGTCATCAGTCTTAAGACTGATTGGACAAGCACCTCTACTCTTTTCTATCCTTCATCCCTAACTACCTACTTGATGTGAACAGTTATCCAGTCTAGGTTTACCTCTACTCCTCTTAGCCCCTGTTTCTGCCTCCAATATGTCTCTAACTAGCCTTTTATGCCTGAGAAGATGTCGTACTAACCTACATCGCCTATTTCTTATTGACTTCTACAGTGTCCTCGAATCTCCTACTCTTTCTAATAACTCCTCATTTCTAACATTCTCTATCCACGGTATCCTCATCATTCGCCTGCAAAATCACATTTCGAACGCTTTTAACCTTTTCTTTAACAGTCTCTTTCTAAATAAATCGTTCTAGAGCACGGAAGTGACCCTTTTTTATTAAAGGCGACTCGACCCTGCACTTTCCTTTGTTTTATGTCTATACTGCTCCTTCCATCCGAAGTTACCTAACTTCTTTGATACCGGAAACCAGCGAATATAATTTTTCGACCGCCACCTTTATATTCAAACTTTCCCTACTTTAAAATAATTCAAAGTGGTCTGTATTGTAAATACGAGGGTGGATTGATAAGTTTCCGGCCTAACCAAGAGATGACGCCACTAGGCCTACCTTGAGGTGACATTCTATAGTACCATCCTTGGATAGCTTGTAGCTATAGTTTCAGCCCGATCTCCTTGCTAGTGTAGGTTTGACAGCACGCTGAACAAGACGCCTCTGTGGTTTTCGTAAAAATGGAAAAGCAGGAAAATCGTGCTGTCATCAAATACTTTTATTTGAAGGGGTTAACGCCGAAGGAAATTAAAAAAGAGATGGACTCAACACTGGGGACATCCTCCCCGTCATATTCAACCGTTAAGCAGTGGGTTTCCGAGTTTAAAAAGGGTCGTGTGAGCACCTCTGATGGGCCTCGCTCAGGACGCCCCGTTGAGGTCACAACTCCAGATATGATCGAAAAAATTCATCAAATAGTGCTGGGAGACCGCAGATTGAAAGTGCGTGAGATAGCTGAGACCTGTAAGATGTCATATGAACGTGTGCAACATATTTTGCACCAACATTTGCATATGGAAAAGCTCTGTGCAAGATGGGTGCCGCGTTTGCTAACAGTCGACCAAAAATTGATTCGAAAAAACATTTCTACCGCAAATTTGTCATTGTATAAGCGTAATCCAAGCGAATTTTTGCGTCGATTCGTAACCGTTGACGAAACGTGGGTCCACCACTACACTCCTGAAACCAAAGAACAGTCTAAACAGTGGATTGGACCAGGGGAACCAACTCCAAAGAAGGCAAAAACAATTTTTTCGGCGAACAAGGTTATGGCTACTGTTTTTTGGGATGCAAGAGGTATTATATACATTGATTACCTTGCAAAGGGTAATACTATCACTGGTCAATACTACGCAGACTTATTGCAACGTTTGAGCCACGAGGTGAAAATTAAACGACCTCATCTGGCGAAGAAAAAAATCTTGTTTCATCACGATAACGCACCAGCGCACACGTCAATCGTTGCGACGGCTAAAATCAACGATCTAAAGTTTGAATTGATGCCGCACCCTCCTTACTCTCCAGACCTAGCCCCGAGTGACTATTTTCTGTTCCCTAATCTCAAAAAATGGCTTGGCGGTAAGAGATTTGCGGACAATGAAGAAGTAATCGAAGCTGTAAATGGTTATTTTGAGGAGCTTGACGAATCAGTCTATAGAGATGGCATTAATAGACTGGAACACCGCTATGAGAAATGTATCAGCCTTGGAGGAGATTATGTTGAGAAATAAAAAAAAAAAATTTTTAAAAACCTTGTTTTTCTTGGTCAGGCCGGAAACTTATCAATCCACCCTCGTATAGCATCGTGCTACAGATGACGTTCACTGTGCCGTTTGTAGTATTTTCTTTCCCTACTTTATCTTCCCTTACATGCGAATACTTTTGTTTTATTTCAATTTACTTTATTTTCAATCCAATCATCTATGTTTTTTTTTACTTATTCATGGGCATTGACGTATATAATTTCAATTGACATTTGATAGTCAACTTATTCCAGATTCTCCGATCAACCGCGATCCCTCGGTCAATTTGTAATTTCTAATCACCCTGTAGGTATTACGTTATAAGTCAAGAAGTTTTTCGCGTATGAGTTAGGAAAATTCAATTCGTATTACCAACCAGTTTAATTATTTTGTCAAAAGTTAGAGGTTGGAAATACGTAGAAGCTATTTTGCATATTTAGTGCTTACAGCAATTATGCTCTTGTTTTATAAAATAACAACATCGTTTCGATGGTGTAGTTAATTTTATCTCAAATGAAATCAAATTAGATTTCAACATTACGTGCAGATGCTGCGGAGTTTGAATGGCTGAATTCGTAATTTTACGACAAGTTTGTATATTTAGCAAATATATACTAGTACTTCTAGTTAGCAAAAACTTTTGGGTGTTTCATTCCCACCAGCCACTAACGCTGGTGGGCGGGCAGTCCCTTCGGATTACGCCGGAAGGTAGGGCGGAAGGCCCACTTCAGCCTGCTTTCAGGAATCATGGGAATGGGTGGGTGAGAAAGATGATACAAACGAAATGAAGGCAGAAAAGAATGAAAGATTATCTATGGTATATTACTGCCCCAGCATTTTGCCTAAGTGATCCAAGGAAACTACAGAAAAACTTGGATCAAGGCAGGCGGACCCGGAATCGAACCGGCGTCCTCCCGAATGCTAAGCAATGGTCTAAACCTCTAGGCCATGCCGCTCGGTTAACCTAGTTGTACACAACTGTATACAAATCATTTATTAGACAGGGCAATTGATCTGATATATCCACTAGATTTTAAATTTAAATTTAAGACTTTAATAACATTATCTTCGAATGTGTTGGATTTCGAATTATACCGAAATTGCGCTATTAACTACTTCGCTACTTTCACGGAAATGACTGAACTTTTTAGCTTTTTGTATACTTCATTAAAGTTAAGAGTGACTTTTGTAAGGGTGATATGTACAGTAGAATCCGCTTATAATGACATTAAAGGGAAAAGACAAATACGTCATACTAAGCGGGCGTTATACAAAGGATATATCCTAGTAAATAAACAACTTTCTATTTTGGTTAGTTATTAATAGAAAAAGAAAAAGAACAATGAATTATAATATCATTATTCATAAGAAGGGTCACAAAAATGAGTGAAAATGTTATTATTAATCATTTGGGTCACTATAGCCGCATATGATTTCTTGATTCATAATAAACGATATGTCATTTTAAACGGAGTCATTATATCCAAATTTTCCTATAGAGAATTTAATATGAAAATCAAACTTAACACTGCAATTACTTCATCGCTTAGGTCAATATAGGCGGAGTCATTATAAACGAATTCCACTGTACCTGTAATGGTATTATCTTGTTGGTTGAATAACTGCTGACTTGTAAGGATTACTAAAAAGTAAAGGTGTAAATGTCATGGTTGAAGAATTTCGTAGTCATTCAAGAATATAGTAACGGTTCTAAAACAATGTATGTATTTTATTGTAGTTTTTATGACGTACATTGTTATGTCGCGGTCCAAGGAGTTTTGATATTCCAGACCTTTCAACGTTCTTCGCCGTTACGATCCGACAACCGCTTAGTCGCCACTGAAGATGCCGTCAGCGAAGAATGGCGAAACGTCTGAAATATCAAAAGACTACGGCAAAACAGCTTGGAAGGAATCGCCGCATCATGTGTCTGTTTTAGCTTGTCTGTTTGGTGATTTTGATTTTTAATTCATTTATTGTGTTCACCTTGTCGTAGACCATGAGCCGACACTGCTATGAATATTACATATAATAAATAAGAGAGACTCACCGTTCCCAGCTGAGTCTTCGTGGTACGTTCGAGTCGTCTACTACGTTTTGGTTTTTAGTTCCTTGGTTGAGAAATTTCGAAAGCTTTTGAAAGCCGCTGCTTGAACTGGTGTTACTGGGACTAGTTATTCGATAAGCCTTAGCAGCCACGACATGCGGAGCCGGAACTCTGGAAACAAAGTTTGATATCAATGGAAACATATGTACCAATATCTAACCCAACTTCATCTAAGTTCGCAATGGATGAATCCCGCATTGAAGATGTTGTATACCCGAGGCAGGGTTTGCTACTTATTTACCATCTTCCACTTAATAGGGATTTAAAGATAGTTAGCGTAGTAGTTAGCGTGCTTGTACACGTTTACAATTTTCGCCGTAAGCTCGTACAGGGATTTAGCCGGATAGCGAGTGGACTACAGCCAGAAATGAATGCTTATCTTAGTTAAAATGCCATGTGGAGCCGATATGACCGACAACAAGCCGTACGCCGTAAAATCTTTTGGTGTTTGATTCCCAGCAGGTACAAATACTGACAGGTGGGCGGTTCCTCTAGAATATTCTGGAGGGCAAGGCAGGGAAGTTAGAAGACCCTCTTTATTGTCTTTTTAGGTACCGTAGGAATGTATGAATGGTTGTGGACTGAATGATTACAATGATGAAATTAAGATAAAAGATTATTATCTGTGGAATATTATAAATGCTCCAGCATTTGCCTAAGCGATCTCAGAAACCTACCGAAACACTTCGACCAAAGTAGATGCACCCTCCTAAATGTTAGATCATACCGGTCGGTAGGGTCTCAGAAATGACGATGGCTACTTATATGTATATGATAGCTTAATACAGGGGAACTTCATTCCAAAAGGTTACATGAATTCGAAATGCGAAATGTGGAGTTCCAGGCAAATAATTAGGATACTGTCGATAGGTATTAGAATGAGTAAGAGAACAGAAGACTCTATTAAGTGAATAAGAAATAGGGCAACTTTTCAGATATGAAGGGCTAGTCAGAGACATGTTAGAGGCAAAAACAGGAGCTAAGAGGAAAAGTAGACCTAGAGTAGATTGCTGTTTATAAATAGTTAAAGATGTGAGTTCTTTTCGTACGGGAAATGCGAAGATTAGCTGAGGATAGAAAAGAGTGGAGGTGTGTGTCATTCCAGTTTTGGAACTGACGACCTTCTGATGATGACGACGATAACGACGATCGTTTCAAAAGATGGTGGTGTAATTATGAGCAGGAATTAGAAATAAGAAAAGCAGCAAAGCCGCGCTCCATCCTGCTTCATACTAGAAAATAGTAAGTACCTTAATTAGGCGGTGAACATTGCGGTAGTTGGCCTGCGACAAATCACCAAATTGAGTTCTTGTTGTAACTAATAATATTGTGTATGACTTCAGCTTGTGACTATAAGAATGATATTTTATCAATTTGTAAATCAATATTATTACGAGGGCGGTTCAATAAGTACCCGTGTTTGAAGACAGAGGACGTTCCTTGGGGAAATTGGGGTTGTCAGCGTGTGCTGCCATCTATCAAACCACGCCAAAACGAATTGATTGATAGGTTAGTTTGGATTTGGCAGCCATTCGACTGAGACGTGTTTCGTTATTTTCGCTAAGATGGAAAAAGAGCAGTATCGTTTTTTGTTTATGGATGGGAAAAAATGCGAGGAGATAAAAACAAAGTTGGATACTGTTTACGGAGACGTTTCCCCATCTATGACCACAGTTAGATATGGTTTCAATGAATTAAACTTGGCGAAGATCCGTTTTCGATAGAAGCGACCAGGAAGCCTGGCAAACGTTGTTACCGAAGAAATCATTTTATGGATTTTTTAGGGAAAGAAAGAACGATCACTGGACAATACTACAGTGAGTTATCGAAGGAGACACGGACGCATTTGGCGAAAAAGAAGGTGCGTTTTCAACACGATAACGCACCGGCACATTCATCTGGAGTTGTTGCCGCCAAACTGCATGAATTACGTTATGAACTACTGCCGCACACCCCGTACTCACTTGATTTCACTCCCTGCGACTTTGTCTTGTTCCCTACCATGAAGAAATGACTCGCGAGAAAAAAATTTAACTCAAACTAGGAAGTCATCGCCGAGACAGGGGGAATTTTGGAGGGTTCGACAAATCCTATTTTTTGGAGAGGTTAAAAAAATGGCAGGGACGTTGGGAGAAGTGTACCTTTCTATGTTGGAAAAAAAAATTAAAACAAAAGGTGTCTTCATTTCTAACACGGGTACTTATTGAACCGCCCTTGTATATTAGGTACATGTATGTCGTCCCGGAATTTTTGGAGGCTTTTTTTAGCTTTGCAACATTTCTATAAAAAGCCCTTTTATTTTAGTGAAATAATATACACCTATGCTCAGCCTGAAGGTTAATCCTAAGTATTGACGAAATAATTTTTGGAATTGGATAAGTTTTGAAGATTACCCGCTACATCCAAACTTATGGACATACACACGATTAGTTGCTTTAATTTAGATGATCGAAATTCAGGATTTATTCTAATCAAATAATTTTTGCGTGATGTCATAATGTCGTAAACATATAAAAGAAATAAATTAAAACAGTACGGGAATATGTTTTCCTCTTTTCCTATGCTTCTATCTCATCTTTTCCCTTTTATTCACCATATTTAACTCCTGTAGCAAAGTTTAATATGTACCTACCTAATACGCCAGGGTTTATTAAATGCAATATATTTCGGTGTTAAGGCGGGATGGCTTTAAGGTTTAACTACATGTGTGGGTTGAATATATATTAAACAGAAATGCCTATGTATATTTCTTCCCCTTTTATTACCTGTTTTCTTTTTATTTTTAATAAAATTTATTTTCTTACCTCAAGACCACTGTTCCGTCGGCCCCTCGTTCCGGACCGTAATTGCCGGTACCACATATCCTGCTGAAAGCACTCTTCCTTCTCGTTTCTAATACTTCCGCTTCGTCCCATATTTTAGGGGATTTCGGTGCAAGACTGCCTCTCGGGGCCCACAGTTGACCTCTGGTATCTGTAATAATAAAAAAGCAGTAAAGATTTGATTTTCTCGTAGAAATGGTGGTTACAAAATATATTTTTACAACATAAAATTGACACAAGAATTACAAATGCATACAGGGTGATCCAACGGTGCGTTCAAGTATGTGAAAATGGGTGATTAAAATTTAATGTGATGAAAGTGAAGAATTGGGCGATTGTAAGGGAACAATGAGCGGATGTAAAAAGGAGTAATTCTATTTTATGGTCGCGACCGATTCGATTTAGTAATTCGAAACAGATTGTTAAATGTGTTTGGAGCGCGACACTGCACGGGTGCGAAACATGAACCACGAGCGCAGCGGAAAAGAAAAGTTTAGAAGCGTTAGAAATGTGGTGTTACCGGCGAATGATGAGGATACCGTGGATAGAGAAGGTTAGAAATGAAGAGATATTAGAAAGAATAGGAGAATAGAGGACTCTACGGAAGTCAACAAAAATTAGGACCTTCTCAGGCATGAAGGGCTAGTCAGAGACATGTTAGAGGCAGGAATAGGAGTTAAGAGGAGTAGTGGTAGACCTACATTAGATTACTGTTTGTAAATAGTTAACGATGTGTGATGTTCTAGGAAAACGCGAAGAAGTCCAGCCAGTCTTAAGACTGACGACCTTATGATGATGAGATCACGTTATTTTGTTTTTACTATTTGTCGATTTAAGTGTGTTTGATGTTTCTTTTTTTGCTAATTTACTTTATATATATATATACCTTAATGTTTAATAAAATATTTAAGTGTAAGCTTTCTAATTTTAAAATGACCTTGACTTTTACCCCCGAGGTAAGATTGAGGTCAATACATATTTATGTTATAAAATGTATATTTCAGCTCCACCCTAAGTTCTAAATTGAGAAAAAGAATGCCTAAAATTCTACTATTTTGTTATTTTGACCTTGTAATTTGCATAAGATGACTTTGTATATTATACTAGGACGGTATATTGTTATACAGCTACGATCGGCACTTCCAACATTTCATAAGGAAGCGAATTTTATGATATATTTTGGAATATAATATTATATTAAAAGTGATTTTTATAATTTAGAATATTGCAGTTAACAATTTAACATAGATAGTTGGGAAACGTAGAAATGACAGGGAATTATCACAGCACCCTGCATCTTCATGATCTTGAATTCGACTCCTCTGATTATTATTATTGATTCCGCTATTTAAATGATCGCTAAATGACTTACCAATACAGTAAGTGTCAGCTTATAGTTTTAAATAAATAATTTAGATGCACTATCTTTGTAGCAGTGACCTAAATGTGAACTTATTGATACTATGTAACAATGTCACTAAACGTAGAACTTTACGCGCTTTTAGAGTTAGAAATAGGGGCTTTTATTTAAAAAAAAAACCGACTTAACCTCAAAACAAGTTTGCTATATTCGACCTGAACGTTAAATTGAAAGTCATCATTTGATTTTCCATTTTTGTCTAAACATTTTTTTTTTATTTCAGGCCTTCCGCCGGAGTTATTTAAGTAGTTTTTTTAAAATAGATGTCTTGAACAAGTTTGCGATGTACCAAACTTACTTCTTTTACTAAATAGAATGTCCCTTTTCATTTTTGGATCGCCTTTTCTTGTCCTGTATCTTTTTGAATAAGTTTGGTGAGACCATTGTATACGAAAACATCTTACGAAAACGTTTAATTATACAACACGCTACTGAAGTGAAACTTCTTCAAACACACAAACATACCGGTATAAGGGTTAAGGAATTAGTTTAACGGTATTATTTGTACACTATTAATTTAAGTTTTACACTATACATGCCGGAGTTGCCTGTAACGAACGTTGCATTGAAGCGCGCTCACGGCTCAAGCGATCCCCACTACGAGACATCCGTTGCATGATTTCGTTACATAGCAACTCGCATGAAATGAACTTACCCTACCGTGCGTAAAGAAGTTCCACTTCAAAAACGTGTTCTTCGTTTACATTTCCTACTAAATCTTGATTTCTGTATTTTATTGATTCAAAATTGCAAATACATTTCTGACAGTTTTCTGTTTCCGGTATGTTTTTGTAATATTGCCAATTTGCAATATTGACTCAAAACTGAATTGAATAAACATTCTAACGAATTTGTACGTATTTACTTAGTTAGTATGTATGTCAGGCAGCAGTCTGCATTTTCCCATGCAGAACAAATCGACAGCAATTTTGAAGTGACTTCATCATACGAATACTATGTATAGTAGGTATTATGTTATTTAGTAGGTGAATTATTTCCACTGTGCAAAATGTACATTATTAACTAGCGCTTGCACGAAAATTCATCAATTAGTTTGAACGGCATTGAATTGGTAATCAGTCGTGCTGCCCGAACAAATTAGGAATAATATTACTATTCAAAACTCGCAGCATGCATTTTGATTATACTCGAAAGAGCACTATATCGGGTGTATTTTATTAAATATTAATTAAACGATTTACAAATGAGAAAAAAGAGACGGTCGGTGGTTTAAGGGTCAATTATGTACTTAGGTATACTTCATTTACTTTCTCTAGCGATGTGCCCCTTCCAATGTCTTGGATGCGTGCTGGCAAAATCGTAGATAGGGAGAGAAAAGCTCATTATACTCTCGACTCTTGTTCATTAAACATACTTTTTCATACAGTACCTGCCAAAAGTTTTGTTCAATCATGAGTAGTAGTGCGAGTCGAAAACAAGCGTTAAAGCCTTTAATATGTCTTCAAATATAAATAAACATCTCGTTGATATTTTCAGTAGTAAGTGGTACCAATAACAGCACATTTGAGCAATGCAATTGTAGTGGATGATATGGTCAATTTTTCCGTGCAGTACTGTACGGATTATATGCTCCTCACCGGTTAAAAGTTTGGCCGCGAGTTGATCCTTCCTTTTCTGACCTAGTGCTGTTCTTTTCTACTTTGCGCCGGTCAAACTGAAGGTCACATCGCTACAGAAAGTAAACGAAGTATAAGTTGAGTCTGACACGGGTTCTATTCTCATTCGAGACTTAAAGTTTGTTGTTCGTCCTCCTCGGCGATAAGGCAATGACAAACCAACCGAGAATATCTGCCTAAGTAATTTTCTCAGTTCGGAGGCATTTTTGAAAGTTTTGAGTTCTGTAGTCGGGAAGTTCATGTGAAGATGTATAGTCCTCATATGACAGTAGGTAAGACAGACTTTAGCGTGTCAGCCACTTTATAGTTTGTTAGAGTTTCTGGAGGACTTAATAACGAAGAAATACACTAAATGGAAAGATGACCGATGATAAGACTGATGAAATGTAGTAAGCAGTATCAAAAGGTAAAAACACGGGATAAGAACTGACTAAGTTATGAAAAAGAAGTCTTCAGGAAATTGTGAAGGAGGAGCTAATAGTTGGTGGATGAATGTAGGTTACCAATAGAGTAGTAAGAAGATTGGAAAGTTCTGAAGATAAGAAATACTAAGAAGTAAAATGTAGTCCCCAATCACTGAAGAAAACCCATCGTAAAATTGTAATTAGGAAATGATGCTAACTATGTAAATCAAAGACAGTTCACATAATGCTAAGACAGCTCACATAATTCAAAGACAATTTACAAGTTTCCCAAGATAGGTTGAGATAGTTTCAAACAAACAGGTTCGATATACATAGTCCTTATTGTAAATTATGGTGCACAGTAGGTGTAAGTGCAATAAAAAATTCAAAAGCAAATTAATTAATCTCAATAACAAATAGCACTGCTAATTAGTTTTGATGATGCCGCTTTATTCTGCACTACTAACAACAAGCAGCAGAATATTGTCTGATACGAGTCTTTACAAGCTTAACCCCACCCGAACAAATGAAGAAGTGGGAAGAATAGGTGCTGGTGATTAGAAACGGTAGAAGACTGAGGGACCGAGGTTTATACATATAAGAGATGATATGACATTATGAAAGTGAGAAGAATGCAGAACATATTGGAACAAATGGTAAAAGAGGAAAGGAAAGAAACTGTGGATAAGACGGTTAAAATTGAGTACAAGAAGATAATAATAGATGAGATAGTATGGATATGAGGAAAAGGAAATGGTAAACGAAGAAGGAAAACGGACATTTTGTAGGGAATAAGAAGGGATGAAGCTATTATAGTCAGGGGAAAAGGCAATAGGGTTTAAAGGATACAAAGCTGGATGGAAGTTGAAAGAAGATGAATATAAGTAGGTACGTAGAATGAAGCAAGTATAAAAAGATTGCTTTATTGGTGTAAGAATGGTCCTTCAGACGAAGTAACTGTGTAGTTTTTAATAAATCTGTTTAATTATATACACTAAAACAAGTATAAACACGTCTAATCATAGATAATTTAAATAATAATGCAAATAGTTATAAAAATAATAAAAACTGGCGGAGGTGCTGGGCGTAACCTTCATTAAGAAATATAGACCTAGTTTTAAGGAAATGCGAAGATTAGCTCAGGATAGGACGGAGTGGAGGTGCGTGTCTAACCAATCCTAGGACTGACAACCTTATAATAATGAAATAATAAAAAAAAATTTTGGGTGCTTCATTCCCACCAGCCAATAATGCTGGTGGGAGGGCAGTCCCTCCGAACTACACCGGAAGGTAGGCTGGAAGGCCCTTTTCAGTCTCCTTTCAGGAATCGTGGAATAGGGAGGTGGTAGTTCGGGTGAGAAAGATGAGACAGACGAAATGAAGACAGAAAAGAATGAATGATTATCTGTGGAATATTATAACTCCAGCATTTGCTTAAGTGATCCAAGGAAACCATAGAAAAACTTGGACCGAAGAAGACGGACCCGGAATCGAACCGGCTTCCTCTCGATGGATTAAACGTAAAATACTCTGAAATTGGTGCATTTTTACATTTAACAGTAATGGTCTAAGGATGGGAGAGGAGACAGCTACCACCCCCTTCGCCTCCTCGGTATCCCTATTGAATTAAATTAATATTTCCATTAATATTACGGTTGCCTGTATACGCAAATCAATGGAATATTTGGACTAACAGTGAACTGATATATTGACGATCAAAACACTAGTTGCAATTAAACAGAATTGCTTCAATATTTTTTTTCGTAATTGGAAACTAAGGCATTGCAATCGCGCCTGGATTGTGGTGTATTGTAGGAATGTGATTAATTTTGCGACAGTATAATTGATTTGTGTTTACATACATAATTAGATTAACAGGCCAAATCAAATTATACGTTATTTTGCATGTATTTTGCTTGATTTGGTTGCAATTTAATAAAATGAAACGGCGCGGAATTTAAATAGACAAGTAATTTAAACTGTTTAAATTAAAATGTTCTGTCAGGAACTGATTCAATTGCGATACCGGCTAACTTTACTGTGGTTTTCAATATAAACAAATATACAGAATGCAAAAGCTGAAAATTTGATAATATAATTTCCGCTATAGGGACCAAAATGAAACATCAAATTATATCTCAGCCTCTACATAATCTAAATAATAACAATATTTCAACAATAATATAATGAAAAACAACAATTAGATTATTGTTTTGATGTATTCGGTCAAATTTCAAGGCTACAGAAAATGTAAATTGTATAAAACTAGCTTTAAATTAATATTGTTTCTTCATATAACCTTTTAACTCCCAATTCATCCTTACAACGTTTTAATTTTATGTACCTAATAGATTTTAAATACAAACGTAGCAACAACATTTCGTCCTTAAGGGTTGATTTTTTAAAAATTGCCAAAACACGTATTTGTTTAATTTCAACAATGAGCAACCTTCGAGCAAATCCGAGTACAAATAAAATATACCCCATGGAAACATTGTAAGCTCTTTTCATTTAATTAATAGTATCAAACAGCATATATAGTAAGTTTCAAGTAAATTCAACCACAAATTAAATATGTCCCAAACAAAAATTGCAACAGCTTTTTATCCCTCCCCTCCCTTTGGAGGTTGACTTTTTTAAAATGTCGAGATAGGTCTTTCAGAAATTAAATGAAAGACCATTAAGACACCAAGTTTCAAGTAAATCTGCCCACAAATAATATATGTTCCATTTAAACATTGCAACTCCTCTTCACCGTTCATCCCACCCTCAACAGAGATTGATTTTTTAACCAGTTTCAAGTAAATCGAACCAAAAACAAACATGCAATCTTTGCTAATCCCTTTCAGCTTCCTAAAGAGGTAGAATTTTGTAAAATGTTGAAATAGGTATCTATGTCACTAATTTTATATGAAAAAGCATTAAAGCCAAGTTTCAGGTAAATAAAACACCATACTTAAC
This sequence comes from Agrilus planipennis, assembly GCF_000699045.2. Lineage (NCBI taxonomy): Eukaryota > Metazoa > Arthropoda > Insecta > Coleoptera > Buprestidae > Agrilus > Agrilus planipennis. The sequence goes on from NW_020439079.1 coordinate 245,040, forward strand.
CATAAATATTACGTTTAGATGTCAGTTGCGTTTTGTTATACCAACGAACGCCTAGACTGATGATTTGATTTATAATTTTTTCGTTTTGCTGTCATTTTCGTTTTGTCATTCCATGTCACTTGCGTTCACATATAACACGTTTTTGCCGTGGAACGTAATAAAAAGTATCCTATGTCTTTTTCCCGGTTGTAAGCTACCTCCTCTCCAATTTTCAGCCAAATCGGTTCAGCCGTTCTTGAGTTATAAATAGTGTAACTAACACGACTTTCTTTTATATATATAGATATAGATGCTTGCAGTTATTATCAAATATAGTTGTAGGTATATTAAACTTCAAATATCTGTATCAATAAAAAACGATAAATGTGGATATACAAATAAGCGCCTCACTGTGTTGTTTGTCCATAAAATTGAGAAACAGTAAGTACTTTGTAACTAATTTTAAGTGTATTCAGTGTTCAAGTTCTAACGACGTTGTCCTTGTACTACTAAACAGGTACACAAGTGCTTTATCAGGAAACGAAGTTTTAATACTTCAGTAAATTATGACTCACCTTGGGAGTTGTAGTTTCCTAATTGCGCCTGAAGGATGTTTACACCTGGGACGACTATTGCAGGAAGCGTCCTTGAACGCAGCAGCGGGGGCGGCTTCTTGCTGGCGGCGCCAGTTTCTAGCCCTGCACATGACGCTCTTTGATCTATCCTAATGTTATTGACGGTCAAATGGGAACTGTAACGAAATAGATAAAATCAGTAGTAATAACTCTGAAAGGCACGCTTTTAGGAGATTAAGAAGAATAAGGTCAGGTGGCGCTATTGAACGGTAATAAACTTTAATGAGCCTTGATGGGGTCATAAATCAGAAAAAAACATCCAACGTAACACTTTTTTCAATCCAATTTATTAATGTATGGAAGTTATAAAATAACGTAGTTATGCAAAGTATAAAAGAATGTCGATTAATATATATTGGATAGTATCTTAATCCTTAAAAATTTTTGTGTAATAACAATATTTTTTGATATGTTACACAATATCGGTACCCAAACAATAGATAGTTACAATAGATTGCTATTAATTACAGTATGTCAACAGCAGCTACTTTGATTTTATATTACATCTTTTTTGTAGGTCGAGTCGCCTTCAATAAATAGAAGTCATTTCTGTGCTAGCGAACGATTAATTTAGATATTCGAAAAAGGTTGTTAAAGGTGTATGTTTGGAGCACGGCGCTGTACGGGTGCGAAACATGAACGGTGGTGTTACAGGTAAATTATGACGATGCCGCAGATAGAGAAAGTTAGAAATGACTAGGAGAACAGAGGACTCTATGGAAGTCAATAAGAAATAGGTGAGATATGTTGGTAGGACACCTTCTCAGGAATGAAGAGCTAGTCAGAGATATGTTAGAGGCAGAAACAGGAGTAAAGAAGAGTAGAGGCAGACATCAATAAGATATAAGATGAATACCAAAAAAATGGTCGTCGCCAGAATAAAAATTCATCAAACAAGTTTTGCTAGTAGTGTATCCTAAGGTCGCAGGGAAAAATTATCTAAAAAACAGGATAAATGCGAGTCATATGGACCGAGGGTTCCCTACATCGGGAGTTCCGTACAAACTTTCTAAATAATTTGTCCGAATTCGAATCTCGATGATTTTGTCCCTTTTCTTTGAGTATTTTTAAGTTTCCTCCAAAATCAGTCTGTTAAATTTCACAGGCAGATATAATCGGGAACTTACTATTGTAAGTGGAATATCAGCACACGCGTTAAATTAATAAGGCGTGTTGTTTAATTCTTTGGTGAAAGGTTGAAAAAAATAGAACTCTTGCAGCGAAGTCAACTTAATTAAAATATATTTACAAATATGTACAGAGTATCTCCAACGATTGATTACTAATGATTGTACAAGTGCTAGTTGCGTTTTTGTGCTGACTTACTTCAAGTGCTTCCTTTGAAGTCTTTGGTCACATCACTTCTTATATCTACAACTTAAAAACTAGGAACAAATGCCAAGGGTGTGGCGAATGTCACCATTGGTGATTAACCCTTTAAAACAACTTTGTGGAAACGTACAAGGCGGGGCTTTCAAACTCAAAAATGTTGAAAGAGGGATACTTACAATCTGAGAAAAGATCGGCTACATCAAGAAATCAACAAACGGTACTTTTAACCGTTAGGCTCATAAAAAAAACACCCCATAATAAAATTGAAACTAAATTGGAATCGTAAAGGATCCTTCTTCAACCGTTACCTCTATAAACTAATTTAAACATTGTACCGATGCATCTAAGGGTCTACTACCAAATAAACACCATACCGCCTTGTAAATTTGCAAACATTCTAAAAACTGAATGCAGGAAGAACTTTATGACCTGCATCAAAAAGGTCGGTCTTGACTCCGAACACAGTCCCTAAAAAGGTTTATTTACAATGCTACAATCAAAAAATACTTTTTTTTTGTGATGTAGCGTTTACGGTTTTCGAATTTTTCCCTTTACTTGTCCCATACGACACTGCATTTTGCCAAATTTCATGACTCTAATATGCCGTGTAAGTTTTAATTCCCTTGCTAGTGTCAAAATATGCGACATAAACAGCCGCATCCTTTGAATGTGTTGACTCAGTAGTTTGATTTTTTCACAGCTCCAAGGGAGTACAGACCTGAGTATTTAATATTAATTTCAACTTATTGATACCTCCACGCGTTCCTGACAGGTAGAAAGACAGAAGACGGACAATGAAGCGATTACATTAGGGTTCCTGTTTGTGTAATAACATTAGTCCTGCATTTCGCAACTGTTTGTGTATCACGCTTCCTTATTAATATCCGGTCTTTGCCGAATGGAAACAAAACATCCATGGCATTTGCAATGCGGCTACTGGAGTGAACCCAGTAATCCATACAATGGTTTTGTATACACCTACTCCTACTCTATTCCGCAGTGGAGTGGATTCAAGCTACTGTTTAAACCGGGATCGTTCCATTTGAATTGTGAGCAGATTAAAATTCAAAAAACAGCATAATCAGCTTAGTATATGCTTTAATACTTGGGTTCAATGATAAACATAACCGTCGATTGGTATAATAATATATGTATAATAGTAAACAAGCATTAACAATAGTCTTGAAATAATATTTCAATAAACATGTAACATTAAAAATAAATTGATTACAAGTTATCGTACTGTTACATTCCGACTGACTTCATTACTGATTTACGCCTTTGAAATAATGGAGTATAAAAATTAGAAAATTATCCAAAATAGGGGTGCAAAATCCTAAAATATCTTTCATCGTCATAACGGCGTCAGATCTAAGACTGATTGGATACGCACCTCCACATTTTCCTATCCTGAGTTAATCTTCGCATTTCCCCAAAACTAGAACATCCCACATCCTTAACTGTTTGCAAACAGTAATCTTATCTACCTCTACTCCTCTTAACTCCTGCCTCTGCCTCTAATATGTCTCTGACTAACCCTTCATGTCTGAGAAGGTTTCCTACCAACCCATTTCGCCTATTCCTTATTGACTTCCATAGAGTCCTCTGTTCTCCTATTCTTTCTAATACCCCTTCATTTCTAACCTTTTTTATGCACAATATCCTCATCAGTCGCCTGTAACACCACATTTCGAACGCTTCTAACCTTTTCTTTTCCGCCGCGCCCACCGTCCATGTTTCGCACCCGTACAGCGCCGCGCTCCAAACGTACACATTTTTATATAACACTGTTTTATTAATATCGCAAAATATCATTACAGATTACATATATTAGAAAAATTTCTCGATATTTCAAAAAATGTTTGCCGTTCATCCCTAATTTTTTTATTTTTTTCCCACTATACCAAAAATTGTTCCCATGTACTAAAATTTTAAGAAAGAATCCATGAAAAAGAAGAATTAAGTTACTCATTTGATGTTCCCATTCGACCAAGTTCTAAATTTCATGCAGCAATCCATGGCAGATATACGTGACATTGTCACATTTGCCTATTTTATTAATTAGTCTTCGTGAATTTGTCAAAATTACCTGTTAAAAATGTTGCAATTAGGATAAAAACAAAAGTCGCCCTTTGTGAAGAACCCAAAGCGTTTTCATGCAAAGAAAGTGGTATTTACTATCTCCCAAAAATCCCCAAGCACGCCACAGTAATACCTCAAAAAGTTACAAGGAAGATCTGGATGGTAATCGCTCCTCAGCATCCAGTTTAACTTTGACGGAAGAGGAAGTAGACAACGTTGTTCTTGTTGACGAAGCGTCATATATTTCGGCATGTCGAAAAACTCCTGACGGTAAATAAAATATAAGGAATCGATTTAATATCTTTTTGACGTTGGGAGCTTTTAAACTAGGAGCTCTACTTATTAGTGTTCCGTGCCTATAAAACAGAGGATAGTGCAGGGTCGAGTGGCGTTCAAAAAGAAGTCACTTCTATGCTCGCGTACGGGTGCGAAACGTGGATAATCTCCGTGTGGAAAAGAAAAGGTTAGAAGCGTTCGAAATAAGGTGTTACTGTGGATAGTGAAGGTTAGAAATGAGGAAGTATAAGAGTAAGAAAAGAGAGGGCGCTGGAGAGGTCAATAAGAAATAGGCGAGATAAGTTGGTTGGACACCACCTCAGACTTGTACGGCTAGTTAGAGGCATATTAGAACCAGAAACAGGAGTCAAAAAGAGTAGAGGTAGACCTCACAAATAGTTAATGATATGGAATATTCTAGTTTTAGGGAAATCCAAAAATTAGCTCACAATAAGAAAGAGTGGAGACGTATGTCCAACCAGTCTTAGGTTTGACGATCTTATGATGATGATGATGATGTTGCTTAATTTCAAATCATTGTATCCAACGGAAGTCTTCCTAGGTAACCGTCTTGTAAATTGCCTAATTAGCAGAGAAAGCTACAACAAAACTTTAAAATAAAATGAAATTCACACATATTTTAACAAGCATTATTTTCGCAACAATTGTTGCGCCAAACTTGGGTTACTTCAGGCGGGTAATTTGTACCTGCACAACGGATTTGAATCACAAATAGTAAACAGCAGCTTTTGATATGTAGGGTAGTAACAAGGACATTGATGACTATGAATATCGTTTAAAGGTTATATTCCAAAAACAATGAAAGTATTTCAAAAGTCCAAATTCAAAATCAAGAGAACATATATGGTAAAGGCACATTCCAATGTTCCTTGTTTCGTGTTCAACTACTTCAGTCTTTGCTGGCGTACTCTATAATTAGATTCACTCAAGGCGCGATACCCTTCATTGAAAAATTATACGTTTTAATGAGTTATTTTAAAGTATCTATCCCTTGTTCGTACCCAGTGATCTGTCACCCTGCTTAGAAACGTAATCTCCCCTATTATCAGAACTTCTTACCGTAAAATCTGAATATTCTGAATGATCTGTGTGACATTTGTATAATTTGGTGGAGGTGTTGGTCTACAATTTGACCACTGCACTAGCCACTAAATTCCCATTTGGAATAAGTGAGAATGTGTTAAAGTATTCTTCATTGTTAGTAGATTAGTCTTCAGCTAGAACGTTCTCGAATGTTTCAAGGATTGTCTTCAGCAGACCAGAAGTCGGAAACGTTCAGAATTGCTTGGAAAGTATTAAGCGGTGGGGATGACCTCTGACACTACATTAGGGCATTTTATGTATATTCAGACCAAATTATTCAATAAATCTTTATAATCTCCTATAATGTTCAAGAATGTTCGACGTGATTGTGTTTTTCGGGTAGACAGCCGGTTACCATACACCTATCCAGAGTAAGCGGGAGTATACATACTAGAATGCTCTTGGGGTGGTCATCACATAGAATGTTCTTGAATTTCTTGTATTGACTTCAAGTGGTATATTCTAGAGTGAACTGAACCAGAAGAATGGAGAACATTCTGGAATGTTCGAGGACCATTATGTGTGAGTGGGTTCTGACGCTAAATAAGGGCTTATTCATATTTCGATCAAACTGACCCAATAGTACATTACGTATCGAGGGAAGAAACAGAGTTTTTTCAGACTGCATGTTTGCCATTCTCGCCTTCGGCTCGGGTGGCAATTCACATGCAGTCTGAGATAACCCTGTTTCTTCCTGAGGTACGTATACTATTTTTTGTCATGTTTGTGCGGAAATCTCGTCATTAAATTGATAGTTGGCAAAATAAGAGTAAATGATTTAGAGGTTAGAAAGACATTGTCATTGAACAACTGATTTCTGCGCATGCCCATAAACTTCAGCGCATGCGCTCAAAAGACTCAACCTAACCTATTTCATAGCATGCAAGACGTGCTTTCCGCGCTAACATGACAAAAAAAATGTTTGGAATCTATGATGTTCGAGATTTCTGCAGTCTGGCGTGTGTTTGAGTTTGCATGTTCACCACCAAATACCCATTTAGAATAAGTGAGAATGTAAACCCAGTGAAAGCTGGAAAACGGAGAATAAGTCAAACAATTTTTAAATTCAAGAACGTTACGATACCTTTAAGATTAGCTAACTGGAAAATATTGGTGTAACCAGATTTACACTTCGGCTTTGTTTTGGGATGTAAAGGCAATAAAAACAATATGTTGAATTCGATTTAGTGCCTCTTGGCAACGTCAATCGCGAGCAGCCATCGTACAACAAAAAAAATTCGTAATATAAAGTTTGAAAACAAATAAAATGTAATTTATGGAAACGTCTATTACAATATTGGATTGTTATTTTTTCATAATGCTTATTTATGTGCTCAAAAGGTAGACATATTACAGGACTTGCAAGGAAAACGAGTGGGTTTGAATTTCAACTTGACGTATCACAAATATGGAATCGACAAAGTATTTACGTATACTGTTTTAATATCAATCTGAAGTGGTTTAACAATGTACCTTATGAAAACTACCTGTCAAAGATACAGCTTTCATTTTTTTTTTAATTTTCCAATTTACGACTTTGAAAACAAATAAAAGGCATGACAAGCTTTTGTGTTTGCTACTTGATGTTCCCGAAAATGGTTGTCAACACCTACCATTCGGTTAGTAGGTTAATAAGCGATCATTTAATTAAAAGGAAAAACAATCGCAAACAAAATCAGGTTGAAAAATAATTAAAAGAAATACTGAAATGAGTGAGGGTGGTGAAACGGGTGACCGTCTTCACTCACCCTAATGATGGTTTCCCTGCTACTTTTTATGTTCCCCAATTAATCATTAATAAAAAACATTTGGCAGTTATAGGGACTGCCGATAGAAGTGAAAACATAGAACTTTTAGTATTAAAATTTGAAATTCCACAATGTTTGAATAAAAATTATGAACATCAATCTGGTTTTCACATCTATTGACACTCCGAGCAACAATTATATGCATGTTTATATGTTTTTTTATTATTCAAATATTTACATAAATTCCAATGTACTTGATTTTTAACATTGTTTGCATCATTGTCATCATTAATTTCAACAATTCTTAGACATTTTGTAGAGGTAGACCTAGATTAGATTACTGTTCGCAAATAGTTAAGGATGTGGGCTGTTCTAGTTTTAGGGAAATGCGAAGTTTAGCTCAGGGTAGGAAAGAGTGGAGGTACGTGTCCAGCCAGTCTTAAGACTGATGACCTTATGATGATGATGATGAGGCTTATGGTAACTAAAGTAAGAAATGAAAACGTTTGATTGAAATTTATCTAAGTATCGCGTAAAAACAGCATCGATCGTCGTAGCTGTATAGCTACAGATATACTCAGATATTACTGCTACAAGCTGCGCGTGCGCCAGTCGTGAGCATGTCGGTGACGCGAACCCATAACATTTTCCCCTGCCAAAAAAAGAAGTTTTCAAAAATATCAAGCAAAAAAACGTTACTCAATGTTTGTCCAGAGGAAACCTAAGTTTAGGATAACGCATTGCTACTGCGTTTTCATTCAACATTGACTGGAACGATATTGCACGGTGATATTAATTGAATTCGAATCAGAATCATTGTTCAATAGATCGGGCGAGTAGTAACAGGGTTTTTTGGATTTGTACCATGATGTTTTACTGATAAATATACACTGTCTGCCATTTTCATCAAATGAAAATAAAAGGAAACTAAATAAGTAGTACCAAATTTCTGTTGCTTTAATTAATCAAATCGATTGAAAAATTTGGTATCTCGTAATATCTTTATACGGTGTGTCGATAATACGCTTTTTCCAATCTTCGAAGCACTGATGTCGTCTTTACCTCCTCAATCGTCCTTTCATGGGCCATTTCAGTTTCGGGAACAAGAAAAAGTCACAGATCTAGGAAATACGGTGGCTGCGGCATTATTAGTGTCTTATTTTTCGCCAAAAATTCGCGGACAAGAAACGATGTGTGAGCAGGGGCGTTATCATGGTACAAAAGCCAATTTTTGTTCATTTACAAATTCAGACCTTTCTGACGGTTTGTTTCGCGCAAATTGCGGGTAATATTCCTTAACGACCGTTCTACCGTATGGCAAGTACTCATGATGCACCACGCCCCTGCAAAGTAAGACATGAGTACCAACATAACACCACAAAAAGATGGAAAATTGAATATACGCGTAAATTCAAAATTCCCGATACTTTTTCAACAGACCTTGTATATGTAGGTTAAGTTTACAATATGAATGATGTTAATCATGAGGCAGAGAACTTAGTTCACTGTAATAGTTTTGGCATTGACTTCAATTTTTCATCATTTCCAAGTCATCACGATATCTTCGAATTTTCTGGTGAATACAGAAGCTATTATATTATAAGAAATCAAAACGTTTTTCTCGTGATTTACATCATTTCTGCGGTTACCGCCAATACTATTAAGTATTTTCGATCGATTTGATTCATGCGGCAGAAATTTGGTATCATTAGAAACTATCTGCCGATAACTGAGCGCCGAATTAATTTGTTTATTACTTTTGGCATATAAAAATGGCAAACGGCGCAATTTTTTATACATTAAAGTACATTAATATTCACCCTCTACAGATTACCTCAAATTAATAAGGAAAAATTGTTGCTGCTTACCACTCTCGCCGGGAATCGAACCCGGAACTTTTGACTTTACACGCTAATGCTCTGACAATTTAGCTCAGTGGTTGAATATTAATTCTTATTAATATTTAAAAAATTAATACATGCACTGTATTAAGGTGACCATACGTCCCGCATTGGCCGGGACAGTCCTGGATTTTCACCTTGCATCCCGGATTTTTCTAGAAGCAATATTTGTCCCGGATTTAGGTTTTTTGTCCCGGATTGCCCGAATTTTTGAAAAGGTTCTTATTTTCAATATTTATTTTAAATATATTTCAACTAGAATTTTATGAAAATTAGCAGTTCTTTTTCTGCCTGCCTGGCACAAATGCTTCCACGGAAAGAATATTTTCTTTAATGAATAGCCTTTGGACAAGTGACAAGACTCGACTTGAAATAGACACACTAAAAGCGATATTACTTACTAAAGTTAATTATGAAGAAAATTGTACAGAATTTTATACAATGCTTCAAAGTAAAAAAGACCTACTGAAAAAGATCCATAGTTCAGAAAAATATAAAAAGTTTTGTACTCATTAAAAGAAATATTAAAAAAATCATATTTAAGTTATTTAACTTAACTACCCCTGCTACAAGTTCCCGTCCCGGATTTGAAATAAAAAAATATGGTCACCTTAATTGTATGTATACTTATAAGCACATCCCATTCTTTTAAAAATTGTTCGTACAAAATTTACATTCTAATTGCAGACGATAAAGATTCAACCACAGGGGACAGCAATACAGCGAACGGTACTGAAAGTAACAGTAACAACGTCAATGACGCGGTCAAAAGCAATTTGAAGCTTATCGATGATGTGATAAACAATGTATTGGCCTTGCAGTATGAAATAGTGTCGTTTTCGGGCAGTCAAGAGGACAAAAAGTATTTATACCTTGAAGATGCAATGGTCAAATATCTGGTACTCTTGGACAGTATAGAAAGCAACAATAACGAAGATGTTAGGTTTAAAAGGAAAGAAGCTGTTTTCCTGATACAGCAGCACATTGATTTATTGGACGCCAAAACCACTGAAAATATACGTAATAGACTAGTAGCTAATAGTAGAGATCAAGAGTTAGGAAGTCAAGGGCAAAATGCACAGTGGTCAAACTATCGAGGCGAACCCTTGCATCCGAGGCAAAGAACGACTATTCAAGACATGCTCCCCGATAATTGGAAGAACTATACGACGCCATATCCTCATAGACAAAATGTTCATAATCAAAATACAATTTTTAATCATTGGGAAGAAAGTGGTAATAGCCAATATCCACATGTTCCCATGGAAATAGACGAAGATGATACAGATTTTGAATTATAACCATTAGGAAGGAATTGACTGAAATGTGACTTTTATTAAAGAGAATTGCAAATTATGGTTAACAATTATCGCTGAAAATATTTAATCTAATAGGATAACAAGATAATAAAAAACAATTTCTCGTAATGGAATAGTTCTTATTTCGTTATTGTAAGACTCATAAATAGTGGCAATTAAAAATCACCATGTTGTTGAGTTTATTATAATTATTATAAGTCTTTTTTGGTCTTAATCGAATAAAATAATTCGAAGTGGTCTGTATTCTATCGAAACTGCCAGGCGCGGACCGCGATTTCGATCTTTTTGGATCTCATCAGCGCATCGCAGGCAGCTCCGACAGAACACAGACCAACTTTTACCTGCTGTCTTAACAGTGCGTTTAGAATGATGAGATCCAAAAAGATCGAAATCGCGTTCCGCGTCTGGCAGTTTCGGCAGAATACAGATCACTTCGAATTATTTTATTCGATTATGGTAACGTGCCTATCACGTTGAGGTTAGCTACGCCGGGATTCGTTTCAGCAGGTAGATATCCATATATTTAAATGGATCTTGTTGGAGCATACGTAATCCTAAAATGTAGCATCGTACTACAGATGGCGTTTACTGCGCCATTTGTGGTATTTTCTAAAACGCACTGTTAAGACAGCAGTTAAAAGTTGGTCTGTGTTTTGTCGGAGCTGCCTGCGACGCGCTGATGAGGTCCAATAAGATCGCAGTCGCGATCTGCGTCTGGCAGTTTCGACAGAATACAGACCACGTCGAATTATTTTATTCGATTATGGTAACGTGCCTATCACGTTGAGGTTGACTACGCCGGGATTCGTTTTCAGCAAGTAGATATCCACACAAGTGGACCTTGTTGGAGCATACGTAATCCCAAAATGTAGCATCGTGCTACAGATGGCGTTTACTGCGCCATTTGTGGTATTTTCTAAAACGCACTGTTAAGACAGCAGGTAAAAGTTGGTCTGTGTTGTGTCGGAGCTGCCTGCGACGCGCTGATGAGATCCAATAAGATCGCAGTCGCGATCTGCGTCTGGCAGTTTCGACAGAATACAGACCACGTCGAATTATTTTATTCGATTATGGTAACGTGCCTATCACGTTGAGGTTGACTACGTCGGGATTCGTTTTCAGCAAGTAGATATCCACACAAGTGGACCTTCTTGGAGCATACGTAATCCTAAAACGTAGCATCGTGCTACAGATGGCGTTTACTGAGCCATTTGTGCTATTTTCTGATTAGATATAGTTATCTCACTTTCTCTCACTTCTTGTTTCTGCTTCTAAAATGTCTAACTATCCCATAATGTCTGATGTGTTCTACGAACTCATCCCTCCTGCTTCTTAATAACACCTTGACAACGATTTCTATTGTCCTACTAGGCCGGGTGCCTCGTGTACCGGACCCAAATCGGGTAACCATCACCACAATTTTTTTACATATCTAGAACACTAATTATATTTTACCTACATTAGATAAATTGAAAATCCTGGACTACCTTGATCCGTGGCTGAGAAGCTTTTTATATTTTGACCCCGTCCGAGAGAGCTATTGATCAGAAAATGATAAAGAACATCATACTCCAATTGCAGCCAATTTGATCTTTGTCGATTTTCGATAAGGATTGTGTTCAGATTAGTTTAGCCTTGTAAGGGCTCATATCAGGCAATATTGTGCTGCTAATTATTTCTAAAGAAGAATAAAGAGGCACCATCAACACTAATTATTGTTATTGAGATTAAGAACGCATAGAAGTTTAATTTGCTTTTGAATTTTGTGCTGCACTTATATCTACTGTACACTTTAATTTACAATATGGACCATGTACATCGAACCCGTTTGTTTGAAACTATCTTAACCTACATTGGAAAACTTGTAAACTGTGTTTGAATTACGTGAACTACCTTTGCATTATGTTAGCTGTCTCAGAAACAAAAAACTACAACTTAAATTAACTTGAATATGTAAATAAAGGGGGTGGAGTGTAGGAGACCCTTCCTAAATATTATGGATGACAAGCTTCATTGGTCATTACAAATGGGGGTGGCTCTGACACAATAATCTAAGATTTCACCATCTGACCCATTTCCGAGTGAAAGTTAAAACATTTATGGGGCAATAGAATTAAACGATTTGAGTCCTCGATGGACCTGTACATCACAATACATGATCTTATGACAGCCTTCTTGTAGTCAACCCTCACGAATTTGTGTACACATTTAATTTTGAGATTTAATACGCTGCCACCCGTAACACTATTTTTACGCATAGGCACAAAAGAAACTCTTCTCGAAATCGAAACAAAAGATTTTGATTCTGAAAGAAATTATTATCAGAAAAAAAGCAGACATTAAAAAAATTGAATTTTGAGCGAAACGAATTGATGAATAGGACTTGAACAGAATGCATAGGGCTATTTATTTACAACTAGTAGAAGTAGGCCTTAAAAAGACTTATTTTACCTACTATATGCGATCAAAATAAATAACTATGTACCTACAAAGTAACAGCGCTAGGGTGAAAATTAACTAATTTATATTTATTCTACACGTATACCCGATAAGCTCCTGATGGGAATAAATCGAGGTTCGGAATGCATCAATTGCTCGTTTGCGAAATCCCTTTTGACCACAACGACCACTTGTAGCGGTTGTAAAGATGTATTTGATGATCGATTTGTTGGAAACGATTCGAATTCAAACAGAAACTGGAACGAGAATTCGAAGGACCAGGTGGCATGAACCATTCCTAAATAAAGTTTCGTAATTGAGACAGATGGGAGGTTTTGCCAGAACAAATACAATTAGGTGAGTATAACTGTAACATGTATTTCTCTTTTCTTATCTAACAATCTATGGTTTTAGAAAAATGTTGTAGGTAGGTAGGATTCTTTAAGGAATTGTAATTTTTATTTATTCATTCATCAGGTACTTTTACTAATTACTACTAATTACTAATTTTACGTAAATGATCTCAAAGTTGTATTTTATTGTTAATTGTGGATTGTGGAAGCAGTTATTTAGTGAAACTTATATGAGGTCTGCTCAAAAAGTATCGCAAATTTTGTGTTTTTACAAAAATTATTTATTTATTCTTGAATATATATTTTGTTCCCTTTCAAGGTACCATAATCCCCACCAGATATTGTGTCAACTTTTATCTGATCTTCGGAGCACTTCAATAAATCATATTTTGTGATCTTGTTCAGCACCTTCTTCGATACCGTCTTTATCTCCTCACTTGTAGCGTAGCGTCGTCCTTTCATGGACCTCTTCAGTTTCGAGAACAAAAAAAGTCACATGGGGTCAGATCTGGTGAATACGGTAGCTGTGGCGTTATTAGTGTATTGTTTTTGACCAAAAATTCGGACACAAACAACGAGGGGTGTTATCATGGTGCAAAAGCCAATTTTTGTTTTTCCACAAATCCGGCCTTCGCGAAAATTACGTATACAGGCAGGTAATATTCCTTATTGACCGTTCTACTCTGTGGCAAGAACTCGTGGTGTACCACGCCCCTGCAATCGAAGAAAACCCTAAGCAAAACTTTCACATTTGACGTAACGCGATTTTGGCTCGTGCGGCAACTTCCATTGGGATGATTGAGCTTTGATTTCCACGTCATAACCAAAAACCCATGATTCATCACCAGTTATGGCCTTTTGGAGCAAATCTGGGTCGCGGCAGACAGAGTCCAACAGCTCCTTAGAAAATGTTAATGTGATGCTGTTTTTAAATAAAAAATAATTCGTTTCAGCAAGTAGATATACATATTTTTAAATGGACCTTGTTGGAGCATACGTAATCCTAAAATGTAGCATCGTACTACAGATGGCGTTTGCCGCACCATTTGTGGTATTTTCTGATGCTGTTTTTGTTCAAATTTGAGCAATTTGGTACGAATTTCACAGCTACCGGTCTCAAGCCCAAATCATCGGTAAAAATCAAAAGGCTATATGTTTAGGTCTTCAGCAACTTCTCTAACGGCGATTGGCCAATACTATTTTCTTCACTTCATCAACGTTTCCGTCTGTTGTTGACGTGCTCAGGCGTTTGGCACGCTCTTTGTCGTTTACATCTTCTCAACCCTCTTAGAACATTTTGTACTACCGATAAACGTTGGTTCGGTCCAAGGTAGCTTCACTATATGCCACAGTCAACATTCGGCATGCGTCCGCGCACTTAATTTTGTTTTTCACACAAAATTTGGTACAAATTCTTCACAGTAGATAGTTTATTTTCATAACTCTGTCGTACAACAATCCATTTAGTTAGGTTTACATTATCATGTATTCTATACGGGTGTTTGGTGATCGATTCGAATACCCAAATTCACCCCACACCTGACTCATATCCTACATTCATCGAAACATATGAAAATGCCCTTTAGTGTCAGATCCCAGTACCACCACTCAAGCGTAATACTTCTTGAACATTTCAGAACGTTCTTGATTCGTCCCGTTAACTCTAGTTTTCTCATTTCGGATCTGCTTTGCACTGTTATAATTATAGCAGTTAAATCGTCAAGTTGTTTCACGGAGGGCTGCAGGGTTACTGTTTTTACGATTGGTAAATTATGTAGTTAACGATTTACAGCTTTTGCGACTCGAGACGACGGCTTAACTATACTAATGTTGCCAATTCACGCACAGGACCGGCTTCGTATTGTAAATTATTGTGATTCTTTTCGCTTTAACAACGATGCCCAACTCACCGTACGATTGTTTATTTACACCCTAATACAAAACTTTCCCCTTCAGAAACGCTTATCCCACCTACAACATTGTTCGTTTAAAGATATCGGTAAGGTAATATTGGGGGCAGATTTGATTTGATACCTTATGGCCCCCAGGAGGCATCAAATTTCATTCTTATCCAATAAGACGTTACGATATTTTCAGAATTAGATAACAGGAAAGATATACGTGAGACTTGATAGGAATTGATTTGTTCTTCGGTTTCCTTTAGGGATGTAAAGGTAATAAAAAAAAACGCTGGATTCGATTTAGTAAAGTCGTCTAGGAATGTCAATTGTATAGCCATTGACAACACAAAAGGTTTGTAATGTGTAGCTTTGAAATCCACTAACTGTAAGTGTAATTTATAGAATTGTATCTTAGGATAGCGGATTGCTGTTACTTTATAAATGTGTATGTGTAGACATGCTCATAAATAAGATTATGAGTATCGAAAAATACCAGTGGTTTTAAATTGGGGTTTGTTATAAAGGAGTGTACCTACATACTGCGAATTGTTGGGTTGAATAAGGATCTTATATATGATATTGACCGTTTTTATGATTGCATAATTAGAGAGAATTAGGGTAAATTAAACTGGCCTTCTTCAAGATAAGTTTTTCAAATTATATGAGATAAATTTCAGATTACCTATTGAATTATAGATGTCACCCCATGGTTTTTAATATTTAATTATTTATGGTTTTATCTATTGAAATATGTTATCCTGATTTTGTTCAGCTATTTGCTGTTTGGAAGACCTACCTTGAAAAACCTCACACCAGCTACTAAGATGATGATACGGACGAAATGAACAGAGAAGAGAGTCAAATATGATGGTTTCTCATTTAAGTTGTGCCAAGCAACGGCGGTCTAAATCTCTATGTCATGCCGCTCGGTTCATCATTCAAGTTCTGCCAAGCAACGGCGGTCTAAACCTCTAAACATGCCGCTCGGTTCCTCATTCAAGTTCTGCATTCTGTATAATATGTAGTGAATAAAGAGGAAAAATGCAAAATATGTTAGGCAAGAATCCCCCTAAAAGTTATCAGACAACTAAAACTCATTATAAGATACTTTCAATTGAAATTGTGGTAGGAAAATAAGACACAAAGAAGAATAACGATTAAAAAACACTTTGTTAACTTTTACGTAAGAAGAACAAGCTTCATTTTAAATTTTTTCAATAGATATCATTAATTATGTATCACTCGGTGTATTATTATATATATATCGTCGTCCTTTCATGGACCTCTTCAGTTTCGGGAACAAGAAAAGTCACAGGGGGCCAGATCTGGGGAATACGGTGGCTGCGGCATTATCAGTGTGTTGTTTTTGGCCAAAAATTCGCGCACAAGCAACGAAATGTGAGCAGGGGTCATTATCATGCTAAAAGCAAATTTTTGTTCTTCCACAAATCCGGGCGTTTCTGGCGGATTGCTTCGCGCAAATTGCGCATAACTTGTAGGTAATAGTCCTTATTCTCTCAAAAACTCATGATGCACCACGCCTCTGCAATCGAAGAAAACCGTAAACAAAACCTTTACATTCGACCCAACTTGGGGCGCTTTTTTCTATTTTGNATCTCCGTAAGTCACCTTAACTTATAGTATTGTAAGTATAATCTATTTGTTATAATTCTTATAATATTTAATGTTTGTATATCAGTTACATACATGTGATACATACATCAATTATTAAAATGTGAGGATCTGATTTTGGCACCGATGAATCCTATTCTAAAATTTCTGGAAAGTTCCTTTCGTAGTGCTAATTCGCTGTATGATTTATGACAGCCGTGTGA
The DNA here is from genome assembly GCF_000699045.2 of Agrilus planipennis. Lineage (NCBI taxonomy): Eukaryota > Metazoa > Arthropoda > Insecta > Coleoptera > Buprestidae > Agrilus > Agrilus planipennis. The sequence continues at coordinate 261,944 of NW_020439079.1, forward strand.
CGGCTTCCGGGCGTGCCGCACATATCGATCGCCTGCGGTGTTCTTTCATACCAGTATTTTTGAATTTTTTGCAATTTTTTTAATTACAGTACTCTACATACTGAAAAAAAAATAAATAAAAATCCAGATAGTTTCTGTAGTTTTGTACCCATTTACCGATTTTGAGCTAACTGCTCAACAATTATTATCTTCTTAATATCGAAAATGCATTATTATTATTAACATGCAATTAAAGATTACCTATCAGAGTCTACTCTAGATAATTTGTTTGGGGAAACATAAAAAGTTTCATGAAGCATTTTTGCTGCAGTGTTTGTTCTAATATTAACTGAAAAGTATGACGAAAACTTAAAAAAACCAAAACGAGTAACTCACCCCAAATTATCAATAACATTTTTCAATATCGAAACGTTTTCAAAGGTTATTATTAATACAGGAACGTATTGGCTATTGAAATATAAAGTTAATTAAAAAGGAAAGGAAATGGATGAAACTAATATTCATTTGTTAGTTAGCTTGGTGCCTGTTAATTAATTAATTAATTTTGTATGTTTATATTACATTTCATACAGTGTATATATGTAAGTAAATTAAAGGATATTAAATTTCAGTAACGCAAATGAAGGTTTATTAATATATGTTGTACCTACACCAGGGACTCTAGGGAAACCACTTTTAAAATATTTTAGTAATTTAGCATACCTATTTTGTAAAATTACTGAAATAGTTTCCGTCTTCGGCGGATACTAATATAAATTCCTGAAATTATGTGCTACGAAAATAATTTGTAACAAAATGCGATAAAGCTAATGTTTTATACGAAGCTTCAACCATTTTTACCTTAGAAAATGTATTTGTTACCTTAAAAAGAAAAATAATTTTTCTAATGGTTTTTTTATCAACGAAGGAACAGAAATACACGGGAGGTAAAAAAAATTCACAGACCTCACCTCATCGGCACTTATTTTATTAGGCGTAATGAAATTGCCAGATTTATCTCCTAGAACTCTACAAGTTATCTAAAAGAGTGACCTTTTGATGTTTCAATTTGATTCTAAGGTCGTCAGTCCTAAGACTGGTTGGACACGTACCATTCCTTCTTATTTTGAAATAATCTTCGTATTTCCCTAAAACTAGAACATCCCACATCCAGTAATCTAACCCAGGTCTACCTCTGCTCCACTTAACTCCTGTTTCTGTCTCTAATATGTCTCTGACTAGACCTTCATGCCTACCTACCTATATTGGCTATTTTTTATTGACTTCCATAAAGTCCTTTGTTCTCCTACTCTTTCATCCTTATAATTCGCTGGTAACACCAAATTTCGAACGCTCCTAACCTTTTATTTTCCGTCGCGCCCACTGTCCATGTTGGGCTCCCATTCAGCGGCGCGCTCTAAGCATACACCTTTTCCAAATTTATGAAGTAATCGTTCGTGAGCATAGAAGAAACTTCTTTTTATTGAAGGCGGCTCGATCCTGCGCTATCCTTCGCTTTATATCCCTACTACTCATTCCGTGCTAACTTATCTAACTTCCTAGATACCTAAAATCAGCCACTTCTTCTAATCTTTCATCTCCTGTTTTTACATTCGCTCTTTTCCTACTCATACAATACTCTTTTGTCTTACCGCTTCTATTTTATTTAAATCTATCTGTAACTCCTGCTTGCGAGTTGCTAATACTGCTATATCATCTGAAAATCTAAGCATACTAATCTTTTGTCCCTATATATCTATCCATACAGTTGTTCTGTTCGTTTCAAGAAGTTGGAGATATGCCCCTTCCCTTTATTAGGATGCGCTGTAGCATAATTTCAAATTTAATCATATTTGTCTGCGTAGCTCATTCCTTCACCGATTATCGAGCGAGAGCTAGACAAAAGTGTACAGTACCATTTGCAAAATTATTTAAACTGCCTCGTTAAATTTTAAGAATATGCTTTATTTAAAAGCATATTTAGCCAAAAATAATAACAAGTGAATTAACTTAACGCTCTACACACCTATAAAACTTTTGCTTTATTTTCTACTGTTAATTTATATACATTTTTATTTAAGAAATTGCTAAATATTTTCGTCTAGTACTGTACAGTTCCCACCGAGAGTTCTGCTCGTTCAAGCTTGTTCCAACTATTTCTGTCTTGCTCACGCCTACTGTGTATTCTTTCTATCTTCGCGCAGATTATTCAAGGTCACAATTCAAACAAATTGAAATGGGGTGTACTGCTTTTAATGATGTTGATCGCGTCTTCGATGTATACATTAAGAAATAGCGGTGAAAGTGTGCATCCCTGTCTGACTCTCTTCCTAATATTTACTTCTCTACGTTGCAACTTCAGCTCTAAAACTGCCTGTTGTTCTTTATACAAACTTAGTATCACTCTTCTATCTCTATAACTCAGCCCTACATTTTTTTTGTATATTTAGCATCTTGTAAATCAATATTAAACAAATATCCGGATAAAATTATGCAGAAACGTACGTATTTATAAGTATGATGATGTGAAACTGTCAGAGCAAAATTATTTCAAACAGTTTTTCACTAAGGAGAATTTTCTGGCGAACTTTCCTTTTCTTTCAAATGATCATTCTAACGGCAAGGGATCGCGAGTTTTAAACAAAAGACTTTCGGGGTCTTCAACTAAGCTACAGTTCAAAATGTTAGAGGGACAAACTCCAACTCGGGACGAGCGACATCTGCCACCCTCTACATATTTACATCATTAGTCGTAAAGGGTGCTCAGGCAGTGAACATTTTACTTTAACAATAATAAATTAAGAAATGCAAATCCCTTTTAATAGAAACAGTAACTACGTTTTAATGAATAGCGTTTGCATTTACATACCTCATGACATAACAATGTTAACATAGCTACATATGAATGTTGTTCAACATCATCCGTGTAGATCCCATCTAGTAACGAAAATGTATTCTTGATTATACAATTATGATTTGTCGCACGACCTGACAGTTCCATAACGAGCGTCATTGTAACGGACGTGTAATTATTTTGTTACGATCTGACTGCAAAAAGCAATGCACGAATAGTTATTTGAATTGTGACATACTAGCACTGCATCGAATAACCTACTATTTGCTTCTTCTCCTGGCAGTTTCTAAACTGGAAATTCGCAATTATTAAATTACCTACAATTTACTACAGTGAATATCGTGGAATACCGTGAATGGAGAAAGTTAGAGATGAGGAAGTAATAGAAATAGTAGGAGAATAGAGGTTCGGTATGGAAGTCAATAAGAAAAAATCGAGATAAGTTAGTATAACACTTCTCAGATATAAAGAGCCAGTTAAAGGCATATTAGATATAGAAACAGGAGTTAAGAGGAGTAGAGGTAGACCTAGATTAGAATTACTGTTCACAAATAGTTAAGGGAGATGCGATGATGATTATAATGATGAATTCACTTGAGAAATTTAGTCTTAGAAAAATATATATCTATATATATAAAAGATAGTCGTGTTAGTTACACTATTTATAACTCAAGAACGGCTAAACCGATTTGGCTGAAAATTGGTGGGGTGGTAGCTTATAACTAGGAGACGGACATAGGATACCTGTTCCCGTTGGGGGGAGGAGTGGTGAAGAGGCGTTGCAATGTTTAAATTGAACATATACTATTAGTCGTCAGATTTACTTGAAACTTGGTCTTAATGGTCTCTCAAATTTTAAAAAATTTTACTTCCAAAGGAGGGGGGTTAAAAGGTGTTGCAAGTTTTGTTTGGAACATACTTCATTTGTGGTTGAATTTGCTTGAAATTTGGTATATATGTTGTTTGATATTATTAATCAAATGAAAAGAGGTTGCAACGTTTCCATGCGGTATATTTTATTTGTACTCGGATTTATTCGAAGGTTACTCATTGTTGAAATTAAGCAAATACGTGTTTTCGCAATTTTTAAAAATCAATCCTTAAAGATGAAATGTTGTTGCTACGTTTGTTTTGAAATCTAAGATAGCGAATTACATAAAATTAAAACGTTGTAAGGGTGAATTGGGAGTTAAAAGGTTTTATTGAGAAACAATATTATTAATTTCTGGGAGTAAAGCCTTAGGGAAAAGCTTGCATTGTATACAATAGAATTAAATTTCAACAAACACGTTTTGTCATAGCACCACAACGTAAGGGATGTAAAAATTGTGCACAAAAAGTACCCTAGTTAACGAGCCGTCAATAATTGGGAACAGCGACGAAACACACATACCTATTTGTGACCTTCGCAAGCAGCTGATCCGTAGACAAGTTAATTATACGCAATGGTTAGTAATAATTTGCACTCGTTAGCGTTGCATTGGTAAAGTATCGGACATAAGGCTCACGCGTACATGCGCCCATATAAGCATCATGCATTGCGCGAAAATAATTTTTGCAGATGAGTATTTGTGGAGTGTTGTGTATTAATGGTCGTGAGTGGTGTCGAGAAGAATAAAATTAATGGAAAAAATCATGACCCATATAGAAACATCTCAAGTAAGATCATTGCTCCTCCTGATTCATTTCCCCGGTTTTGTGAACAGCTTTTTTTACTAGTTCTTAGATAAAAAAGTGACACAACTGATCGAATTTCAATGACAGGGGGCAGTAGCAAATTAATATTAATTAAATTCATTTTAATGCTTTTGATACCATAGACCACGTCCAATAAAACGCGACAGGAACCATGCCAAATAGCTTTAATTTAATTTTGTAAATAAAACACTACAATAAGTTCCTGTTTCCTGTTGTCTGAAACACATCATAGATAGTTCTGAATAAATACCAAAAAATTACAGTTACTCCTAGTAAGATGAACAAATAACAAAATATAGTGCAATAAACGCCATCTACGGAGCTTGCCGCTAATTGTGGGTTTATTAAGTTTAACAATAAATTGTTCGTATATACGAACACTAACTATCTTTATATTAGGTATTATGTCATTCATTGTAAATAAGGTGTAAATTGGTTTTCTTTAGTACAAGAATGAGTCAGGCAATCTTAATCTTTATTTACAGTTAGTTAATCTTATCATTTTAACGATGAATCAATTGATTTCAGATCCAGCTAGATTTTCGAGTAAACAATGGCATTCGAGGTAAACAGTTCATTTCTGAACAGTTTAATTTTTATTCGGTCATACTTCGAAAGAGTTGTTAAAAAATTAATTCAACGGAGTTTTCCTGTTACCCAAGAAAACCACATTAACTTCATCCGGACGAACATTAAAAAAGTAATTCTCCATTTAGAAATTGCTATTAGCAACTTAAACCAATTTCTTAGTCACCGTGGTGTTATTGGGTGTGAAACCGACCTTAAACCAACAACGCTACTTAACAAATCTGATTTCCTGGAAGTGTTGGGTTTAGAAATGGTGAACAATAATGAAACTTGCAGCATTCCGAAAGCTCCAGAAAGTTTTAGTGGTAGTAATAGTACGAGCGACGAAGTGAAGAGTGTTTGGGATCCAAGTTTGTCGGACATGAATAAGAAGGTCGATTTGGTTGGCGAGAAGCCAACATTGCGACCGAAACCTGCGTGCGTCAGATCTAAATCTTGTTTGTCAGTTGACAAAGGTAAAGCATCGGAGTCCACACTTTACAAAATCCACGAAGGATTTCCGAAAACTGTCGCTTCCACTTCCACTTGCATTACGACAACTGTTAACAACAATGCCGAGTGCGAAGGTTGGATTAAGAAAAGAAGCGGAAATTGTGTACATCGTGAAAATGTATCCCTAGGTTGGTAAATAAACGTACTTTACTTGACGATTTATGTACAATTGCAGGAAAGAAACATTTAAGGCTGACTTACAGTATTCAAGTAGATAGTAGTTAGAGAAAAACACACTTACGGAAAATGGGGAAGTGTTTTAATTATTTTTTTATATAAATAAAAGGAATTTGTAGGTTTAGGTTAGGTTGGGCTAGGTATAGGTTAGGTTAGGTTAGGTTAGGTTAGGTCATTGGTTAGGTTATGTTAAGCTGGGTATAGGCTACGTTAGGATATAGTTGCGTTAGATTACGAAACCGAGCGGCATGGCCTAGAGGTCTAGACCATTGCTTAGCATTCGGGAGGACGCCGGTTCGATTCCGGGCCGTCTGCCTTGGTCCAAGTTTTTCTGTGGCTTCCTTGGGTCACTTAGGCAAATGCTGGGGCAGTAATATTCCACAGATAATCTTTCATTCTCTTCTGTCTTCATTTCGTCCGTCTCGTCTTTCTCACCCCAAACCACCACCCACCTATTCCCACCATTCCTGAAAGTAGGCTGAAGAGGGCCTTCCGCCCTACCTTCCGGCATAGTCCGGAGGGACTGCCCGCCCACCAGCATTACTGGCTGGTGGGAATGAAACACCCAAAAGTTTTATTTTTTTTTTTTAGATTACGATGGTGCAATAAAAAAATCAGGTAACTTACCCAAGCCTAACCTAACCTTGTCTAACAAAAAGGGTACCTACTTTCAATTCACCATTTCGGTCATTTCTAAAAACAAAAGATGAGAAGACCACCCTGAACAACGTCAGATCAAAAACTGCTTTTTATTTACAATCTCCCAACGTCTCGCCCTCAGATAGTGGCTTCCTCAAGGGTAATTCTACGGCTGGCTAAGACAGACAAACATTGTTTTAATCTTCTTCTGACAGAGGTATAGAAATAGTCTCTAGATTGGATATTGTATTGTCTGACATAAATAAATGCAGTTATAGTTATTAATGGACGAAGATTGAGAAAGTTGTTCGTAATGGGTCTGTCTTAACGAACCAAACAAATACCCTACAGGAAGGCCTGTCTGAGGGTGAATCGTTGGAAGATTGTAAATGAAATATAGCTTTTGACTTGAAATTAGTTCTTGTTTTTATCAAAAATTGTCAGGAATAGTAGAGAATAAGAAAAATAGCTTACTCGATATAAAAATTTACAATAAACTTTTGGATTTGTTTAGATTGCAATGTCAACATCATCGTAATTTTGGAACAGTTTGAGTTATTGTGATGAAACTAAAACTATGTCAGTCCCGGTGTTCCTACTTATAAGTCACGTAATACAATTTATGATACACTTTTGTAGTTTTCAAGTTGTTTCTTCGTAGAGACCGACAGATACTCAGTTTGGTTAGAGTTCCGAAATAAATGAATTTTTTTTAATCTTACTTACACTATCTAATGGGAAATTAACCGGTGAATAATAAAGTTTAGTACAATTTTGCGGTTATTAAATTACACAAAAATTTCTACCACTAGAATCTCTGTGCTATCCCTACATGTTGTTCAGTTGGTTTCTTCCGACCAATTCTTACTAAGACATTAATTGTGCAGCGTCAAAAACCAACGTAAATAAACCAGCCTATAGCCACAAAACCTCTTTCTTTTTGAATTCTTTTTTTATTTTTTGAGGTACTTCTATTTCGTCTGATTCTGATATTATAATAAATTTTGTTGTACTTAGTTACTCTTTTCTAAATCCTAAGAAGAAATCGACATTATCGATTATGCTTGCAGCCGAGTTTTCAATTTCATCTCAGTCTCATTTTTTTTATAGGATCTACAAGGAATTCAATAAGGAGTTATTCTTTAAAATATTTGAATGACTGGGAAGATTTATGGGAAGAAAACGAAAATCCATTCGAAACAATTAAAAAGAGATACAAAGAGAAAGAAAAAGATGATGTTTTACCAGTATATACAGTTTCTGGAAGAATACGTCAATTTGAACGAAAACACAAGAGGATATCTTCAACGGTCGAAGGATTCTTAGATATCTTTGACAAGGACCAAAACAGGAGAAGAAGCAAACTAAAAGGCAAGAAAACCAATTTTTCGTCATCTTTAAGTTCAATTCGTAATACGAAAGAAGAGGAAGATGAAAACGACGACGTGTCTAGCCTGGCTTCACAAATGGAAAATAATTGCGATGACAGTAATGGTAGAGACTACACCAGTGACAGTGAGAAAGAAACCATAACACAGGCAAAAAACTCATCAATATTACCGATAAAAGCTAAAAGTTTAGGAAACCTTACGAAGAAAAATAACAACTTTAGAATAATGTACGATTTCTCAAATGGAAATGTTTCCAGAAGTAAATCAGACCGTTTACCAAGGATAGTTGATGTTATTGTAAGTGTTTACATTTAGCTTAAGTACTAGGCGGAGATAAGCATTTAAATATTAAAGGTTACTTAATTTAAATTTACATGATGGAAATTCATAAATATATAGCTACGATTTCTTCTCTTTTTTAGAATTTTGGTTACGGAATCAGATTTTGGCTCTGACTCCTTAACTGATATTCATCACTAAAATACATATGAGTCATAAGAGCGTCAGTAATTATAAATAAGCGCCGTAACAATCAGCTTTACTTCCCATTCGTCAAAAATTTTAACTAGAATTGTACAGAGGAGGATGGTAAAAAGGGGGAAGAATTATTAGGGGAAGATCAATTTGGGGTTAGAAAAAATAGAGGAACGCGGGAGGCCATTCTAGCTTTACGGGCAATAATAGAGAAAACGATAGAAAAAAGAAATAAGGCGTACATAGGATTTGTAGATTTAGAAAAAGCTTTTGACAATGTTAAATGGGACAAGATGTTAAATATACTTAAAAATGTAGGGATGAGTTACAAAGATAGAAGAGTGATACTTAGTTTGTGTAAAGAGCAACAGGCAGTTATAGAGCTGGAGAGGTAACGAAGTAAATATTAGGAATCTATTTAATTAATCTATACATCGAAGACGCGATCAACATCATTAAAGACAGTACAACTGTAGGGATAGATATACAGGGGCAAAAGATTAGCATGCTTAGATTTGCAGAAGATATAGCAGTATTAGCATTTAGCGATGAAGAGAGATAACTTTAAATAAAATGGAGGCGATATTGACAATACAGTATTGTATGAAAATAAAAGTAAAACAAAAATACTGGTTGCAAGGAAAGAAAAATTAGGGCAAGAGCGAATATAAAGATAGGAGACGAAAAATTAGAAGAAGTGATCGATTTTAGGTATCTAGAAAGTCAGATATGTCAGGACGGAAGGAGTAGTTGGAATATAAAGCAGAGGATAGCGCAGGGTCGAACTGCCTTCAATAACAAGGAGTCACTTCTATGCTCGCGAACGGTTAATTTAGAGATTCGGAAAAGGTGAATAAGAAATAGGAGAGATGGGTTAGTAGGACACCTTCTCAGGCATGAAGGTTTAGCCATAGACATATTAGAGGCAGAAACAGGAGTTAGGAGGGGTAGAGGTAGATTAGAAGATTAGCTCAGGATAGGAAAGAGTGGTGATGCGTATCCAACCAGTCTTAGGACTGACGACCTTATGATGATAATGATGCCGTGACATATAGTACGTACAGAAAAAATATTATGGATTATGAAATATACTGGGTTGCCTAACATTTAGTTGTCTAATCGTAAACTTACTACAATTAATAGTAATGCGATTTAACGTAGATTTTTTATTATTTGTTTACAGAACCTCTATATCAGTTTATATTTTTGTTTTTCAGTATAAAAAGAAACCGGTGTAGTTCCGTGAATAAAATCGAAATCTGAAGCTTCCGCCATGTTGACACCCCTTATATGGAATTTGAAAAAGTGGATTATACCATCTGAAAGGTCTGTCAGAAGAGGTCAATTAATCCCATTTAATGGTAAATGATAGATCATTTATTATCAATTTTTTGAGACGACCAGGACAACGTGGACAACAGTCTTGCGCCTTTCTCCATACGATACACGAAATGTAAATTACAACAAAATAATAATTTGTAGTTCAAAAAATGAAAAATGGCCTCGTCAAACACATAAAATCTAGTTGTTAGCACTAAATGTGGTTCGAAATTCTCTTTTCTTATCAAATATTTTCATTTACGTAGGTATTTAACTGCACTCTGAGCTCCCAGAAAGGTTGTATCAAATCGAACCAATATTGAATTAGAGCTAAAGGATTTTATTTTTCAAGAAAAACTTGTTTTTTTTTGTTCCACAAATCAAAATTGTATCACTTTTACTTAAATTCCTTTTCTGCTAAATAAACAACTCTTTGTTATTTTAATTTCTATTACATTCAAATGAAAACCAAATTGATTGTCGGTATTAACTATGTACCTATCTTTAATTACGAGGAATCGAACACTAATTCGATATTAAGCGGCATCTAATTAAAATGTCGCTAACTCTAAAAGGTTAGAAGTGAAGAGGTATTAGAAAGAATAGGAAAACAGAGGACTCTATGGAAGTCAATAAGAAATAGGCGAGATAGGTGGTAGGATACCTTCTCAGGCATGAAGGTCTAGTCAGAGACATAGAGAAGTTAAGAGGAGTAGAGGTAGACTTAGATTAGATTACTGTGCACAAATAGTTAAGAATGTGGTATGTTGTAGTTTTAGGGAAATGCGAAGATTAACTCAGCACAGGTAAGACTGGAGGTGTGTGTCCAACCAGACCGAGCGGCATGGCCTAGAGGTTTAGACCATTGCTTAGCATTCGGGAGGACGCCGGTTCTATTCCGGGTCCGTCTGCCTTGAGCCAAGTTTTTCTATTCTTTCCTTGGATCACTTAGGCAAATGCTGGGGCAGTAATATTCCACAGATAATATTTCATTCTCTTCTGGTTTCATTTCGTTCGTCTCATCGTTCTCACCCGAACCACCACCAACCCATTATCACAAGGTCTTCTGCCCTACCTCCCGGCGTAGTCTGGAGAGACTGTCCTCCCACCAGCATTAGAGACGGGTGGGAATGAAACACCCAAAAAGTTAAAGTTGTCCAACCAGTCTTAGAACTGACGACCTAATGATGATGATAGTGTGTATAAAGGTACAAATGTCCATAGGTGACGATATACCACCTCTTTATTGATATTTAATCATCTTGTTTATATAGGGCATCCTTGGTGAGTGGTTTAGCCTGTTGATGCGAACTAACAGGTTTGAAATTGTGAGCCATAAGTAGTGATTTTGATAAATTTCTAACGGAGAAACCTTTTAAGTATATTAAATATGAGCCAAATATGAAACTTCCAATTTTGCTTAATTTTCTGTTAACCTAATATAAAAGATTTAATTTGATGAGTTTATTATTTTATTTTACCGTTACAATTCTTTTATTTGTTATTAGTAAATGTTTCTGATTCATTTCTTTGTCATCTCCTCTTCTAATTAAGATTTGCTACGTCTGTGGAGAGTGAATAATACTTTTTTTGAAAGAAAATTTCGTGGTATTAAACGTACTTTGTAAATTATCAATGCTTCTCTGTTATAAGGCCATTAATTCATTTTAATTGGATGCTATATCGCGTAATGACACATATATTAAACGGTTTATCTCCTAAACTCATTATTTGAGACAATAAATATTAAACAACCTCCTAAATCTTTTGCTTTAACGAATCCAATTCTGTCGGTGTGTGCGTGATAACTGTCGTATTTGTTACCAAAGTGCCCCGTACAAAATTAAAACGTGCAAAGCCAATCACTTGAGGGAATTGATTCATTCTTGACGTGGAATCCTTAAAAAATCCACAATGGCTTTCAGATATAAGTAAAGCAGTTCCGGTTGAATAGTTCAACTAAATGTAGGACAATATCATGTCACGTTACTTACTGTTACGTACTTATCTACTTTTCACATTTAGTTAAACGAAGAAGTAAATTGTATCCTTAGTTAATTAATATGAAATAATAGAGTGACAGGGTTATAGTGAGAGAACGATAAAAAATTTGATGCAAGTGGATCAAGTGAGAAACTAATAAAGCATTTTATGGATATTGTCTTTTATGTAGGATTAGGTAAGCATTACCTTAAATACCAATAATTTTTTAATATCTTTATAAAGGATGCTCAGAAAACACTTAGCAGTGAATGGGCTTAGTAAGAAATTTTACAAAACTGAAAAAATCAAAACGTATCTGACAAGTTTTTATTTATTTATTTAGCATTTTGCTAATACATAAAAAAATACATTGTATTCTTAACAATTAATTTTTAAGTATTCAAAAATCCCCCTTTTGAAACTCCTTAAACTCCTAGCTCCCTTTAGTGACTCAGGGAAAGCGTTAAAAAGTGAACCCCTTCAAAGAACAAAGTTTTCTGAAGTGATGTAGTTTTAACAGATGGTAAATCGTAATATGATCTAAATCTGGTATTGTGTAAGTGAATTTCCGACCGCTTTCTAATAAAGTTATTTAAATATTGTGGCATTTAACCTGTCTGAATTCTGTAAATTAAAATTAAATTAGCCCTCTTAACGCTTTGTTCAACAGTCAGCCAGTTTAACATATTGAACATTAATTTTATCGGTGTATATCTATTGCATCCCAATATAATACGCATAACTTTATTTTGCTGTACTTGTAATCTATGTATACAATCTTTTGTACACGAAATCAATAAGGATGAACAATAATTAAAATGGGGCATTATTATAGTATTGTACACAATTGTTTTTGTCCACTGCGATAGATATTTCGAAATTCTACAAAAGAAGTCTATTTTTTTAGCCAACTTTTTACATAAATAATCAATATGCTTCGAAAAATTTACTTGCGGATCTAATACAACTCCCAAGTATTTAATTTCGGACACGTAGTTGATTTCTACATTGTTCATTTTTATTATCAAACCTAAGTCTGAATACTTCCTACAATTTACTCTATTACCAAACACCATACATTTTGTTTTCTTTAAATTTAATTTTAGTTTATTCTGACATAACCAATTATTCAGTATTTCAAGCTCCTTATTTAATATATTATATATTTCCACAAAATTGTTTCCGGACACACAAATGACAGTATCATCTGCAAATAGATTTACAACTGAGTCTTGTAAAACTTCTTGCATTTCATTAACATATATAAGAAATAGAAGAGGACCCAATACACTGCCCTGCGGAACAGGAGTTTCCGAAGTTTCGCGATTATTATCGTAGGGTTGTTGTCAGTCCAAAGTATAGTGAGACACGCACCACCACTCCTGATTCAATATTTGCATTTTCGTAAAATTTGAACATTCCAAGACGCTAACTATTTTATTTTTTTAATTAACACTTACGTCTCTAACGAACTAATGACTTCCACAGTGTTTTTATTTTTTTATTCTTTCTAACACCCACTCCTTAATATCCTGATTCACACCTTGCATTTCCCTAAAACTAGAACAGTTAATCCCTTCGTGCCTCAGAAGGTGTCCAACCATCTTACTCCTACATTAGTTGTAATGACTCCTATAGCTCCCTTTATTCCTTTACTCTTATTAACATCTTCTTATTTGTAACCTTTTATACCTTATGATACCGTATATTACTTACTTCTAATCTTTTCTTCTCATCGTAACCACCGTTCGCACCCGTATAGAGACGTGAATTAAATTAAAATCATCCGGCAGCGCAAAAGTGATTTCTATTTGTTGAAAGGAACTTAACCTTACGCTATTATTTGTTCTTCATTTTCCATCCTGTGTTATATGACTTGTTAGATATCAAAAATTGGTAACTTGTTCCAGTTTTCGTTTATAGTTTTTATATTGTAGTTCTAACGGTACTTTCATCTTAGTTACATATCAATATTTTTGTTTTACGTTTATTTATTTTTACTTCATCATCCTCAAAATTGCGACTATTATCGAAAAATTCCTATTTTTCTAATTATAAAAAAACATAAAACACCAAAAGGTTTCCAATTACTGAGTAGTTAAATTTATGTGTTATTAGGTACTACCTAGCTTAAAGTTTTGAACAATCTGGTAAGGTAACCGTTATATTATGAATGTGACCTTTAACTTACTTGCTCACTTACTCACACATGTTGAGAAGAAAAATAACATCAATACATGCTAATTGACGAGATAATTAGGTTCCCAAATAGAATGATTATAATGCAGAAATTCTCAGTTTATTTTGAAATCTATTTTTTGCGATTATTCTAAATATAATATTAATGAAATATATGCATATGAAGAATTTATTATGTTTATCGCAATTCTGTTTTATTTTAGTTTGTACGTATGTATTTTCCAACTGATATCGCAATTTTATTAATATCATTGTCTATATAAGCTTCTTATAATTGTCACTAGAAAATTTATGCGTGATGTCACATTTCAATATAAATTAACGTAACGTAACAGTGGCGAGTTGAGAACCGAGCGTAGAAATATTCTATTAGATGCAATCATGAAAAATATGACGTAGAATATGAAAATTCGAGAAAATGTTTTCAGTCATCTTTTCATATAAATAATAAAGTAATATCAGTCCAATAAATGCAATGTAAGGTTGTTAGTTTAGAGCAGTTTTTAGAGAAGCAGGGGATATTTTCAGATAGACGAAACCGATCAACAAATTATGCATTTTTGTTAGTAAGATACAAATTAATGTCGTGATACGAGGGTGGATTGATAAGTTTCCGGCCTGACCAAGAAAAACAAGGTTTTTAAAAATTTTTTTTTTTTATTTCTCAACATAATCTCCTCCAAGGCTGATACATTTCTCATAGCGGTGTTCCAGTCTATTAATGCCATCTCTATAGACTGATTCGTCAAGCTCCTCAAAATAACCATTTACAGCTTCGATTACTTCTTCATTGTCCGCAAATCTCTTACCGCCAAGCCATTTTTTGAGATTAGGGAACAGAAAATAGTCACTCGGGGCTAGGTCTGGAGAGTAAGGAGGGTGCGGCATCAATTCAAACTTTAGATCGTTGATTTTAGCCGTCGCAACGATTGACGTGTGCGCTGGTGCGTTATCGTGATGAAACAAGATTTTTTTCTTCGCCAGATGAGGTCGTTTAATTTTCACCTCGTGGCTCAAACGTTGCAATAAGTCTGCGTAGTATTGACCAGTGATAGTATTACCCTTTGCAAGGTAATCAATGTATATAATACCTCTTGCATCCCAAAAAACAGTAGCCATAACCTTGTTCGCCGAAAAAATTGTTTTTGCCTTCTTTGGAGTTGGTTCCCCTGGTCCAATCCACTGTTTAGACTGTTCTTTGGTTTCAGGAGTGTAGTGGTGGACCCACGTTTCGTCAACGGTTACGAATCGACGCAAAAATTCGCTTGGATTACGCTTATACAATGACAAATTTGCGGTAGAAATGTTTTTTCGAATCAATTTTTGGTCGACTGTTAGCAAACGCGGCACCCATCTTGCACAGAGCTTTTCCATATGCAAATGTTGGTGCAAAATATGTTGCACACGTTCATATGACATCTTACAGGTCTCAGCTATCTCACGCACTTTCAATCTGCGGTCTCCCAGCACTATTTGATGAATTTTTTCGATCATATCTGGAGTTGTGACCTCAACGGGGCGTCCTGAGCGAGGCCCATCAGAGGTGCTCACACGACCCTTTTTAAACTCGGAAACCCACTGCTTAACGGTTGAATATGACGGGGAGGATGTCCCCAGTGTTGAGTCCATCTCTTTTTTAATTTCCTTCGGCGTTAACCCCTTCAAATAAAAGTATTTGATGACAGCACGATTTTCCTGCTTTTCCATTTTTACGAAAACCACAGAGGCGTCTTGTTCAGCGTGCTGTCAAACCTACACTAGCAAGGAGATCGGGCTGAAACTATAGCTACAAGCTATCCAAGGATGGTACTATAGAATGTCACCTCAAGGTAGGCCTAGTGGCGTCATCTCTTGGTTAGGCCGGAAACTTATCAATCCACCCTCGTATATTATAATTCGCGTTTTTAACTTCTGTCGACATTCAATAATAATTTGTTTTTCATCCCTAGACAAAAATTTTCAGTCTCTCTCTAGTCTCTCAGAATCTTTCAGCGTCTCTGAGAGCGTCTCTCACAGTCTTTCACAGTCTCTCAGTTATTGCCTAGGTGTTTTTATGGATCTTTCACAGTCTCTGTATGAGAGACTCGAACGATAAAATTGTTGATTCAGAGATTCGAGTTTCTCACAGAGATACTGAATGTATAAAAGTGAAAAATTGAGAGACTCTAGTCTCTCGTAGAAAGACTGAGATCTCTGAAACATGTTGAACTTAGAAAATTTTAACGATGTCTATCGAGACACCACTTATTGAGAGATTCGAGTTTCTCGTTCAGAGATTCGAGTCTCTCGTTCAGAGATTCAAGTCTCTCGTTCAGAGACGATACGAAATGAGGATCGCTCTATGAGCAACTCGAGTATCTCGTTTAGAGACGCTAAACAGTTATTTTGACAGTCTCTCGACAGTCTCTCTCAGCGATACCACAGAAACTCTGAGAGACTGAACATTTTTATCTCAGGATAACATCAAATGAAACAAGATTATGTCGAAAGCGTATACTACGGGATTCCATAATCGTTCACCAATTTTGACCCTTCAATCACTCAAAAATTAATAAATAAAAATTCTTAAAATAATCTCAAATAATTAAGTATCGAAATTTATCTATCAAGATTTCTTACTAACTTTTGAACAGCCAGGAAAGGCATTCAAAGACATATTGAAAGAAAATTAAATTATTTGAAGATATTTTGGACCGATTCAGAAATAAGATGGGGGTGAGGGGAGGTGGCGTATCTGTAACGACTTTAAAACTAAATACCTCTCAACAGCAGGGTTAAAATTCAAAGGCTTTTTTTTGGATTTTAGGAGATTATATAACGATATCCTTATGAATAATAGTACCAAAACCTACCCTTACGATAGTGAATTAAAGAAAACCGTACTCGGGGTATACAATTTATTTCGATGTTAATATCTTATTAATCAATTTCTATTGCGTAAGATATTAACATCGAAATAAATTATAAACCCAGAGTACCACTTACGTTTTTCTTGAATAAAAATATCCTATTCAATATAGGAACGAATAAAAAAATAAAATTTTACGCTAAACGTTTCATTAGGCACTAACAGAAATAGCACTGTTTTGTTAATTGCTTATGGTTAGTTCATGAAATTCATCTGCAATCTACATATATATATATATACTCAAATGTAAAATCTAGGTATTTCAAATCGTCCTAATTTCTTCGTACCTACATTGTAGAAATCCCTTAAAATTAAAAACATATTTTTTGACCATCTTTCTGTTTTGGATGTATTAGCGTAGAAAATCGTCTTAATTCTTCGAAGATATGTTATGTCATGATAATTGTCATGCAGTAAATTCACGTTCAATGTGAGTAATGGATTAAATCACCTAACAAGAAAAAAATACATGTGAATCACCAATATTTATCTTTATAAAACAAAAGTATCGTATTTTATTATTGGGAATATCAGCGGCAAGTGGTTTCAGTTAGATCAAGTTGGAAATTAAAGCACTTAGACAAGTCTATTTTTTATTTTTGCATTTCCAACAATGAATGCAGAGGTTAATATAAACTTGAACTTAGTAAATTATATGTCTGAATGCACGAGTGTAGTTATTGACTATGCCAAAGGTCACTTCACGATCGTTATCATTGAGTTCAGTATTTCCGCGGCAGTTGAAATTAAACTGTTAAAATGTTACGAAATACTAATGAAAATATAAAATAGATGTTATAGGATAATTGTATACTTCATGGGTCATATCTCCGATTTTCTTGAAATTTTAGTATGTTGCGGAATGTATATATCTACATGTAGCTACGTGTTGAAAGTATTATCAAGATTAGAAAGAAAGTAAAACAACTAAACCCAACCAAAGCTACTGGAGAAATAAGGGAGAAGGGTGTGGTAGTGGGAGGCTTCAAATTTCGGGAATTTCTTTTTAATGAAGTCTCAAAATAGTTTCACTTCTAATTTTAAATTTTAGAAAATGTACTCTACATATTCATTAAAACTTGGCTATAGCGTCACCTCAGGGATATTTCAACTTAATAAAGTTGTATTGCAGTTAGGGATGAACAAAGGTGGTCTATTATTGACAGTTTTATTACATGAGCCGCTACTTTAGAGCTCAGAATTTATGTAATTATAAACAAGTTCCACTATACATAAATTTTGCCGCCCAGGGTGTCGAGCTCATCCTGTTATTGTCGAAGGCTAACGAAATCAATAAAAAATAAGGATTCTTTTGTGGTTCACATTAGAGACAGGAAGGGTACCCGGTTTGGATCAGGTACTCGGTAGATCTGGCACTTTTTTTAGTATCCGGCAGGGGGTACCGGATAATGACGCCGAGTATCCAGAGTAAAAAGGAAAAACCAACACCAGCAACAATAATTCAATATAAAAAGATCCACCTAATGAAAGTTGCTAATTAAAATTATATTGGGATAGGTCATTTGTCCTATATTGTATTATTAATTGATGATTACTATACCAAATTATTTGTTATTTTGACATAGTTCTTGTATTTACTAAGTTTTACAATTTCTGTGTCTTTGTCGCTTGCTGGTATATTAGATGTTGACTTATTTATAGGCTCGATTTCATCTCGTTGAAAATCTGTCAGCCAAGAATTGAAATTTCGTTGGTTTAGTGTTTAAACGATTTTTTGAACGGGACTTTATATGGTTTGGAACGTTGATGAGGTATATGGTGTATGCATGGCAGAATGCAGGACTCATTATGACCTATTGATGGATTTCCATATCTCGGAAATGATAATTACTTTTTCACGAATATGTCAAAAGACAGGAGATACAATCTCAAAAAAGCACAAACTCTCAGTCATTTGAAACCTTATACCTGTATTCTAGAATTAATTTGAGTTATTGAGGGGATAGTTTTTTCGTGTGGAATGAGAGGTTATTTAACTATTTGATATAAACAAAGCAAGGCTCGAAAGAAAAAAACAGCATAAGCCTTAGAAATTCGATGCTGTTTGGGGGTTTCGGCTTTCGGAATTCTCGCTGGAAGTAAAGGTAAAAAAAAGCTTTTGGATGTCTCATTTTTACCAACTGGTGGGCGGGCAGTCCCTCGAGACTACCCCGAGGGTAGGGCAGGAGTCCCTCTTCAGCCTCCTCTTTGGTTTCGTGGGTATGCGTGGATGATGGATAAGATGAAGATGATGACACGAAAGAAATGAAGTCAGAAGAGAGTGAAAGGTTATTCATGGAATAATTGAACCGGTGTCCTCTCGAATGGTAAGCAATGGTCTAAACTTTCAGGTCATGTCAACCCAATCAATTCTCCTTCCGTCCATAATTCGTCTACGCCAATGGTTATGAATTATCACCCACAATTTCCGATTACACTTTATCTGACTAATAACCCAGATGAGCCGCTGTTAAAAGTCATTAACAGTGGAATCTTAGATAGTGCCATATTTATCTAACGAGCACATGCAAACATGTAATGTATGTTAACTTTGTATGCATGTAGGTACGTTGAATATACAATAATACTCTACCTACATTTTATACGGTTCTCTGGCTTTCCTCATTCAAATCCGTGACACTTTCACGTGTACGACACAAACGTACGGCGTACGTAACGAATGTAGCGCTGCAGCTAGAGAAATCGCTTGTTCGATAAAATCGATACGATCGTCTGTCATTAACGATTCTTCTGCCTAAATACACCATGGTTAGTAAATATACGCTCGCGATGCACACTGGACTGCGATAATATCTCAAAGTCAGAGTCAGTTTGGTCGATCGTCGTTTTCGGTATTGTTAACGACTACAATGGAGATGATAAAAACACTGACGCGTCGATTGTTGTGACCCATACGAGTGACTCATTGACTCGCTTGTTATTAGTTATAGTGTTCGTTACTTGTGCGGCTTGTTATTATTATTAAACTTCATCGATTCCGAGATATGGACAAAACTTGTGGTACACTGAAAGTGGGCTGTTCTTCAAAATTCTAACCGACAGCTACCTCAATAATTAATACAGTTAAAGTAAGTAACTCAAAATACGAATATTTTAGTATCTGTCGCTTTTCAACAATGCCTACGATGAGTAGGTACCGATTAATTCTAATTACTTAACCTGTTATTCCGTACTTTTTGTTTTACGTGTGCGCTATTGCGGTCGGATGGAATCAAGGTTAATAATACGTTTGGTGTTTGCTATCGCGGTACAAAGGTTGAATAAATAAAACACAACTTATTGTGTGCTGTATTTAGTATTATTTTAGTGAAAACGACTAATTATTTCAGTATATATTATTGCGGATGCAACAATCGGACATTTAAACCGCGTTTTAAATAGAACGGTTCGGAAAAGTGTAATAATCGGTTAGGATGTTGCCTCTCATACGAAAAATTACGTAATGCGCGTATAAAATATTATTCAGTGTCGTACAATATCGCTTTTCTTATCGCGTACCACATAAAAACTGCAACTGCCTTTTATTAAGTATATTTTATTACACGGATTCATCGTTGCTTAGGTATAATATATACATATGTACTTATTTAAAAAGTTTCTATTAGTATACTTATTCTTCACAGAATTGTAAATTGCTCAGTCTCGTTCTAAATAAATACGTGTTCATAAAAGCGTCTTTGTTTGTATATACGATAAAGATTTTAATGAGTAAACGCTATATTTTCTAACGAACACATTATTCAATAGAATTAGTTATAATTGGTACTTCAGTACAGTACCATCAAAAAGTTACGATATCAGTTCATTTGGGAGAGTTCCTTGGTAGGTGATTTATCGAGACTGCTTAGGTCGTGCTGATGATACCTAATAAGACCGAAATCGCGATTCACATCATGGTGATTCTGGAGCCCAAGGGGCTGTCAAAATGCCAGTGTACCAATAATTTAAGAGTCCAAGTTACCCAAAAGCATAGAACATTTAATAAACATAACATTAATTTTTTTGGACGACCTTGGGGGTCTTTCAGGACGCAGTTAAAATTTCATTACCAGACGGGGTCAAAATATTTGAATATGCTGTGCAATAGTTCAATTCATATTAATAATTGTGTCAATACTTTCTACAATTCGGTTCAAAATTGAAATATATTTGTCCTAAATGGTAATAACATTTATTGTTTTCGACAAATACCTCATCAAATTTAGAGAAAGTTGCCTGGAAAAATGGCAAGAATGTAAAACGCATTAATTTAATAATTATAATGACTAAATGTATTTCGCCGTTAATTTGTAATTTACATTTCGTGTTTGGATCGTGTTTAATATCTAGTAATATTTGAGTAGTTAGTTGGATATTTCTAAACTTTTTTACGGCAGTGTACAAATACCTATAAATAAACAAACTGCATGGTACGAAGAGGATTTTCCTATTGTTGGTAAACAATATAATTAGACCAAGTCGCGGTTATAAAATCTATTTCAAGCCTTGCGATTAGTTTTGTAATTCTAACAAAACAATTAAAATGACATTAGGTAGGTAGGTAGGTAATAGATAAATGTAAATGTGTTTTAAATATTTTATGCCGCCTTTAGAAGTTAAATTATCCCATTGTTAGTTACTTATTTCACTTATGTTATGAAGTTAAATTTCTTTTGGTGACGAATGTTGCATCTGTCAATGTTTCTGTACGTTGTCGATAAAGTGGTCGAAAATATGGCTTTTCGCTTAATGATTGCAGGAAAATGGCAAAAGATGCGTGAAATGCCGTAAAGGTGATCGATTTAAAATTTTGTTTACCTTCATCCGAGTTTTTGAAGATGTTTAAAAGGTATTTACGAATTAAAACGTTAAAAAACCATTTCTGCCTTGCAATCAAGATATTTTTTGTCAATATTATCTACCTAACATTATGTTCTGGAACTAACCGACTATTAAAACGTAGACCTCCTTTCGATATTATCTTAGTATGCTACCGTTTAATCAGATTTTTTAAATAAAAATCACCAATTTTGACGTGTTCGAGGTAGAAGTAGGTAAACAATTGGAAAAAAGTAGATGGGTCTAAGTGCCTATATTCGAGCGTATAGTTGGTTGCATATGCATCGTGAAAATGTCGCTGAAATTAAAATGTAAGTGCTAAGCACCGCTGACAACGGGTGCCACTGTCTAAATTTGGTCAGATTTAGTCAGGTAGTTGTTAAATCCTAGCTAATATTATACATGCGTCTATAAGTTTGTCTGTTTATTTGTTTGTTTGCCGGCTTTTCATGTCTTAACTACTCAACCGATCATAATGAAATTTTGTTTCAAAGTTGCCATCACTTAAGATGTTGCGGTTACTACTATCGAGGAAATTGTATCGACCTGCTCGTAATACACGATAAAGATTTATTACGAGAATGATGAATTGTATTTCTGGAAAAATAAGAAGTATTATGATATAAATACTTTACTAATTATTTGACGGATACGTTTTTCCCAAAGGATTCGCATAGAGTCTACACAAATAGTATCTGGATACTGATGTATCATGTACCCCAAAAGGAAAAAAAGGAATTATTATAGGATCATTTCGTTGTCTGATTGTCCGTCTGTCTGTCAAGACTCTTTTTCTTCTTTAGGAACGCGTGGAGGTTGAAATTAATATCAAATATCATCGAAGTTGCGAAAAATTCAAAATTATAGACTTAGAATTATGAATTTGGCAAGAACGAATGTTTTATAACACAAATAAAGGAAAAAATTGGAGAACCTTGAATTTGTAATTACATTATCATCATAAGGTCGTCAGTCCTATGACTGGTTGACCACGCACCTCCACCCTTTCCTATCGTAAGCTAATCTTCGCATTTCCCTAAAATCCTTAACTATTTGCGAACAGTAATCTAATCTAAGTTTACCTCTAGGTGCTCGTCGTAACTCCTGTTTCTGCCTCTTATATATATATCTCTGATTAGACTTTCATGCCTGAGAAGGTGTCCTACCAACCTATCTCGCCTATTTCTTATTGACTTTCACAGAGTCCTCTGTTCTCCTATTCTTTCTAATACCTCTTCATTTCTAACCTTCTCTATCCACATTAATTTTCTTTTTACGATTTTTAGTATCGAACATAATTAAGAAATTTAAATCGTCNAAGGTGTCCTACCAACCTATCTCGCCTATTTCTTATTGACTTTCACAGAGTCCTCTGTTCTCCTATTCTTTCTAATACCTCTTCATTTCTAACCTTCTCTATTCACGGTATCCTCATCATTCGCCAGTAACACCACATTTCGAACGCTTCTAACCTTTTCTTTTCCGCCGTACCCACTGTCTATATTTCGTACAGCGCCGCGCTCCAAACATCAGGTTTAATAATCTTTTTCGAATTTCTAAATTAATCGTTCGCTAGCATAAAAGTGACTTCTTTCGACTGAAGACGACTCGACCCTGCGCTATCCTCTACTTTATATCCCTACTACTCATTCCGTCCTGACTTATCTGACTTCCTAATTACCGAAAATCAGACACTTGTTCTAATTTTTTTCTCTTATTTTTATATTCGCTCTATCCCTACTTTTTCTTCCTATACATACCAGTATTCTTGCTTTACTTTTATTTATTTTCATACAATACTGTTTTCTCAATACCGCTTCCATTTTACTTAAAGCTATCTCTAACTTCTCCTTGCTAGATGCTAATATACTGCTTTATCATTTGCAAATCTAAACATACTAATCTTTTGCATTACACAGTTTTTTTTGTAATTGTAATATTGTGATTATACGTTTTGGGGACTGATTTTAAATGGAAATTCATAACATACTCGGAAAAAGCAGAAAAATCTTCCAGATTCGATTCCCGCGACAGACGAACTATTTACATACTTACAAGTCTGTACGGAACCTTCAGTGCGCGGGTCCGAGGCGACTTGACCGGTTTTGTTATTATTAATGCACATAAAAAGAGAAATTAAGCGACCACACTAAGAATTGATTAACAGAATTAAGAGAATACTTATATGTGTATAAAAATAGCATGAATGGTTAGTACGATTGGACGTTTTTCCTAACGTTTGACATTTGTGGTCTGCGCGATAGCTGTTATTTTTGTTAATGCAAATTAATTCATGCATATAAAATCCTTTGACTTCGTATATGCTTATACGTATACCTACCTATAAAAAATGTTGTGGTAAGTTTGTGATAATGCTTTTCCAATTTTAAAATAAGTAACTGTTATAATTGCTAAAAGTATTTTCCAAGTGGTGAGTTCATTTTTAAACTTTCAGAAAGAAATTTTATTTGATTTTCCATAATTGCGATCGTAAACAGTAAGGTATTACTATTTCTTTTTTTTTATTTAATTGAATTCAATTTTATGGTCATTCACTGGACACATGACGGTGAAACATATTTGTAGGTTATTGTATATGTTCAAAAGTATGGACTAGAAAAGAACAACTGCATTGAAGGGTTTTTATGGCATAATATGCTAGTATGAAACCCAAATAAAAAAGATAAAAATAAAAAGTGCTACTAAATGGAGGGGTGTGTTTTTGATAGCACACCGAAATTGCCTCCTTTTTAATTTCTTCAAAATAACTCGAAAACAGTAAAATTGTAGATTTTTGCAAGAATAGCTTTCTAGAAAATTGACTTTTCCATCGATTTACACTTTTCAAAAAATTTTTATTAATTATTAGTACCAAAACTAATCGAAAAACAAATTAAACACCTCTCATGTACTCCTTTGTCAAGTAATAATTTCTATTTTATGATTTTTTTTTCGTTTTCTTAGAATATAAATTGACAAAGACTGTTATTAAAAACATTAGATATATTTTCTTATAATATAAATAAACGCTAGTGTTTTTCGATAAACACTTAACATTGTAATAATCAAAATTAAAAATCAGCTTTTACGGAAAAAGTTTTTTACAAAATTTGTTGGGCTAATTAATTTAATCAATGCATTCAATGAATGCCTTGTTTTCAAAATTTGACATTCTGTACACTTTCTCTGTATAGAGACTATCAAAATAAACTGTCATGATAATTGCGGCTAATTTTATTATTTATTTAACTTTTTGAGGAATGTATGGAGAAGCTTCTTCGAAAACAAATATTAGACAAAACTGGAATTTCCATTAATTATTGTACGCAAGTCGTGCTAAAAATAATCATTATTAATTAGATATTTTAGCTGGTCTGATACACGCAGCCATGTAATAATAATTATACAGTTTGCGAATAAGTAGCTATTAAATAGCGATTATAACTCTATTTCACATTTTATTTACTTTATTATTATAGTATTTATTTAACCTTTCGATTCTTTGTAATATGTGATAATGGTCTAGACATTTGGTATTTAACAATTGCAAAATTTTTCTGAAGTTTTATTTTATTTTTTTGCAGATTTCCAAAAATGGGCGGTAGCAATTCCAAATCAGAACTGTCTCGGCGAAAGTCGTTCATTCGAAGAAGTAGTCAACGGACCCTTTTTCAAACAGCCAAACGACATTTGGCCTCTATAAGCCGAAGAATAGACAAACTTCAATCCACAGAAAAAGACGGTCAATACACCGACTTAAGATCTCAACTTGAAGAAGTGCAAAAGGAACTGGATAGTGTTAGCGACATTCTCAAGGACAAACATAGAGAGAAGTATGAAGAGTCTCAAAAGTATTTGCGAGACACTTTTGAAAAATTGGAAGCCAAACTGCGAGAAAACATGGGCATCACAGACATTCCTGAAGAAAATCCTTCACAAGAGGTTCGTAATTCAATACCAACGCCAACACAAGAGGCTCCCCCAACCGTTCCACCTAAACCTAAGGTCCAGTTGAGTCTTCTGAAAGTGCTTCCTACCCCGGAAAACTCAGAGACCAAGGGTAATCCTCTAAGGACTCCAAAAACCCCGGAAATGGAGAACGGTGAGTCGGAACTAGCCAAGACTCCAACGGAAGAAGACATTAGAGCTTCCAGAGCTTCCAAATATTCCAAATTTGGTATCCAGGTCTTACCTCCAGTTTTACCGCATACCAGACTCACAATGTTACTAGAAACCAAAAGAAATCAGTCGGAAGATTCGGTGGATACGACGTCTCCACCGGAAACTCCACAGTTCGATTTAAAGAAGAGAGAAAAGTACAGACCATCAGCTCCTGGTGTGCCTCAAACACCCTCCTTCGATTCACAGCCACCATCGCCAGCATTCTTCAGAAAATCTGAAAGTAATCCAAACGCCACTTCTCCGGTATTGAAACGAATTTCGGGAAAACATACGACAACGGAAGGAAGAGCTATATCGCCTCTTGTTATCCCAAGAGACCCCGTATTCCAAAATGGCACATCGGAACCACAAAATAATCAAAATTTGAACGGTTACAAAATAATTAAGGACGCCCAAGAGTACACGGAACACTTGGAAAGACAATTGAAACAGTTCAAAGGAAATAAAGATGACGAAACGTATTTCTACCTGCAGGAAGGATTTTTCCAGAACTTGATGAAATTGGATACGATAGATCCGGCGGATGATGCTGTTTTAAGACAGGAAAAAAAGCTGAGTATCAAAAAGGTTGAAGAACTGGTCAAGTTATTGGATATGAAAGTGACGGCTTCGCTTAACAATGAAGTTGCAGCGGAGTCTAGTGACGACGATGTTTTTGACGAGTACGAGCCAATTGATAAAAAAAATTCTTTATGTTCCAATGGGAAGACTGCAGTTATTACGCATTTGTAGTGTATAAAATAACAACATCGTATATTTACTGATTCGATTTGTGATCGACATTATTACCATCCATACGTTCTTAAAAGAAAATACGAAGAACAGTAAAAAAATTCAATATGACCTACATATATTAAATGCTAACAACAAAGCAATGAAACTCCTAATGGGTGAAGAAAATTTTTAGGTGTCAATCTACATCTATGTTTCGGCTTAAATTTTTATATATAAAGAGATTCCCTAACTGAAAAACGGCTTTAATGGTTTTGACAAGGGAGATTCCTGGGTTTTCTGGGTGGGGAATTCGATTTCGGTGACGCCATAGAAGGGATAAAGAGAATGCCAAAAAAAATAATAATCCTCTTCTTTTAATACTACTGATGATTCATAATATTTGTTTTTATCAAATTCCTGACCATATAAAGAAATATGGCAACAAACTATAATCTTGACAACCAGTACTTCAATGCGCTGTTGTCATGTCTTCTCACAGTATTTAGGCTTACAAAGACAGATGGTTTATACGATATTAATACTGTTAATTAATTTTGTTCTATGTGATCGATCGTACTGAAACTTTTTAAAAAAATTTAATTTATATTTTTTTACCTATGATAATATTTTTATGGATGCCAAGGTTATCAATGTTGAAAATTTTACATACTTTTGTATTTACAAGAAATTGCTTGGCTTGTTTAATGTACGGCGTGGGTCGTAAGAGCGTCACTAAGTTATGCTCGCTGATTCGCTGCGCAGTAAGGTAGTACGCATCCGATTTGAAGGGGGCGGGGTTACCGTACTTTCCCCAAAGTACGACTTTTACTAATTTTAAGGACGAGAACATAACGTCCTTCGACTCAGATGTCAATTTCCACTCAAAAGATAGTAAAATCCTTTCCTAATAAGGAATGAATGCCTTTTTTTTACCCGCGAGAGGATATTGCGCCTTTTTCCCTTTAAAGTCAAGTTAAAATATTGTACTTTCAGTAAGGTTACCGTAAAATTTTTTTTATAATTTTAAAGATTTGTTATTAGCGTTACAGAAACTTTTTTTACATATCAATCAGTATACATTAAGGAAGGTAAGGTCAACGATAACGAAATTGAAGTTACATGGTATCAGTTTTATCTTTATTTATTTTTACGTTTAAGACAAATGAAGTTATTAGTGTTAAAATAGCATGTTACATTCGAAAGTTCATTGTACTGAGGATGCTTTGTTTTGTGACAGTATTTTTTCTTGCCTCAAACGTTTTATATATATATATATATATACATACGTCCTCAGTTGTGTCGATCAGAAGAAAATGCACTTTTACATAATTATTAAATTGATTTTATAGTGTTGTGTGTATTGTTTTGGTGCATATATTATATTATTAATTTATATCTATACTTACTTGCAAATATATATATATA
>NW_020439079.1:290726-302459 GCF_000699045.2 Agrilus planipennis
TTTTTACATATATAAAACGGTTAGTTTTTATTGGAAAGTAGTTAATGTAGGTGAAGAGTGAAGATCTATGTCTGAAGTGCTATTGCAGCTTTTCACTGAACATATTAACTTTTTATTTGATTTAACTTTAGAAGAAAACTTCGTCGATTCCATCATCAAAAAAATTTTTACTTTTTTAACGTGTTTTATTATTTTAATAAACAATTTTACAATTTGCGTGCACAGTTCCTATGTAAATTTTTCCCTATTCGAGTTATAAATTTTGCCACCAGATGGTGTATGCCCATTTGACGGATCCCAATAGAGATTAATAAAAATCGAACATAAACATGGTGCTAGAACGTTAAGAAATAGGTAATACATAAGTATATACACATTAGATTATAAATAGGTACTTATTTTATTTATTTAAAGAAATCTGTTAATATTTTCTCAGTACCCTTTTTACAATTTTTCGCTTCAATATTTTGAGGGAACAACGTCAAACGTACTTTCTCCAATTATTGTTATCAACTTAAACCAAATGTTGAGGATGAGTATCATGAACAGGTAGGAACAAGCGCACAAGTGTGCTGCAAATGTAGTAATTGTAAATAGTATCGCTTACAGAGGTCTAGAGTAAGAAGCTGTTACTTACAGAGGTCTAAAAGTGAAAAATGACTCTCTCTAAAAGAGGTGCTCACACTGTCACTCATATAGGTTTTCGGGGCTAAAAATGATGAGACCTGATTATTTTTCTCACTTATCCAGTTTTCGCCTATCCAGGTTCGACTGTATATCTACCATTAGGTAGGGACCAATTTTGTATTTACTCGATTATCCTGTCGATGGTTTCATGATTTGGGCTAGGCGTTTTTCTTAAATAAATTAATAATTTAAAAAAAATACCTAATAATGATAAACCAGTAATATGTTTATTCTTGGAAGGTTCATATGCAGGTTTTATCCTTATCACAAAGAAAACAAGTGAATCGCAGGATAGTTGGATTGATAGGATTGCTGGTATCAATGATATGTGATTATCTGAACAAGAGGCGTAGCTACGTAGCAAAAGGCCCTGGTGCAAAAAAAAAACTGTGGTTCTAACTAAGTTATTTAGGTTTTACCAAGTCCAAATATGAATATATATGTTACTGGAAATGTATGAAATCTAGGATTTGTATACAATTTCAAGGCTATTTAGGAAATGTATAAAATATTGTTTCAAAGATTTTTTTATACACACAAATCCTGGGAAATGTATACATTTCCTAGGAATTGTATGAAATTCCGATATTGTACTAGGAAATGTATGAAACTAATGGTTTCTGTGAATAAAATACTCTAACATATCAGAAGCGTTGAATAAACTTCAATCTGTCATAAATTTACGTAACTAAACAATGACGTCACCAATGAATATGCATCTTCAAGCAGCCTGTTGTATTATTGCTTATTTTATGTCATAGGCCGCCAAATACTGTTTTTCAACGTTCGATAACTATGCTTCATTATCATTTCCGCACCCAACATATAACTATATCAAAATGATCAGCATATTCGCCTCTACAACATACTAAAAATTCATATGAATTGGTGACGTCATTGTTTGGTTAGACAGATTCCTAGTACAATATTGGAATTTCATACAATTTCTAGTAAATGTATATATTTCGTATGATATGGATGTATTAAAAAGTCTTCGAAACAATATATATTTATATATTTCCTAAATAGTCTCGGAATTGTATACATTTCCTAGGAATTGTATAAAATTCCTAGATTTCATTCATACATACTTCAAGGTGCAAAGCTATTTTATTACTAGCTCATAAAATCGTGCTGCAACCTATTTTATTTGCATTCCGAGGGTGAGAGAATTCTTCACTAATGTAATTTGAAGTTTGCTGGTCAGAGCCCGAGAGACCCCTGAGATTGGGGAACCCGATACACTGCAATGTCTAGCTCTACCCCATAGCTAGGTCACTGCCTCTAAAACTGGAAATACAAATAGATTTTCGATTCTTCCCCCAGAATTTATTGCTGTAGCTGTGTAAATACTTGCCTTAGTGACTTCGACTAATTAAAATCATTAATTTCTAATTCTATGAGGAATAATACGTAACAGACCTACTTTACTTGAATTTGATATGCACTGTAGTATTACCTATTTCTTCTTCTACTACGACACCCAAAATTTGTTTAAATAACCGTAATTACACAGTAACTGCTGTTAAAGTTTGATAATATTAATACAGCGGTACCTAATGGAACCTTTAGGTTGTCAGCCCAACGTATTTTCTAATATCACCATTTATTAATTCAATTATCGTATGCATAAATAATTTACAATAAAAAGACACTTTTAATGGCAATAATGTTACAACAATTTTGGTTACTAATAAATTGTGACCGTATGCTCATTAAAAGTATCTTTTTATTGAGAATTAGTCATAGGTACGAATGTATCTGGTTAATTTATGAAACAATCGGAATCTTACATTACTGTAGATTTATTTCACTGTTTAATATCTATTTTCTTGTATCGATTTTACAACGTTTGATGCTGCACACTTATATTGTAGGTCAGACAGAAAAATAAGAATTGCAACGGCATTTTTTCTTTTCGTGTCGCAGAAGCAACATTGCACAACTTGAGACGTCTATTTCAAAATATCCAATAATTTTTAATTCCGTTTATTGGATTTATATTACCTTATTAGATACTTATATGAAAAGACGGTTGAAGGTATTTGTACAAAGTATTTTATACTACGTATCTTTTAAAAGGCGATGCGACTGTCATTACGCTTTTCCTCGAATGAAAAACGGAACCCTTATGGGATCACTCGTGTGTCTGTCTGTCCGTTTTAGTTATTTATCGAGATTAAGTTTAAGACTAAGGTGACCATATTTTATTTCAAATCCGGGACGGGAACTTGTAGCGGGGGGGGGGAGGGTAGTTAAGTTAAATAACTTAAATATGATTTTTTTAATAAAAATTATACATAACAAATTCTATTTAAGGATATAATAAAAATCAGTATTTTTTTTAAATGAATCACATTTTTTTTATATTTTTCTGAACTATGGATCTTTTTCAGTAGGTTCAAATTTTGTAAAAATAATTCTAGTTAAAATATATTTAAAATTAATATTGAAAATAAGAACCTTTTCAAAAATTCGGGACAATTCGGGACAAAAAACCTGAATCCGGGACAAATATTGCTTCTAGCAAAATCCGGGACGCAAGGTGGAAATCCGGGAATGTCCTGGCCAATCCGGGACGTATGGTCACCTTATGCATGACCTGTGAAAATTTAAATTTGTTTTCTCTTACTATGAACGAACCTAGTGGCAGACGGACGGACAAACAGACAAAAATCGTAGACTGCATGGGTAATAAAAAGGGTTCCATTGCCGCTGGGTACAGAATTCTCAGGAAAAAAAGTTGCTAGAGAATTTTGAAAAAGAAAGTGTGAATTTTGATTAATGCAATTAATAAGTCGTTGTAAGACATTTATAAAAATAACTACATGTACGTATATGTAGAATGCGTCATGCGATCGAGATTAATTTAATAACATGCAGGCGTGGAATATAGATAACCGGCAAAGGGAATGAGAATGGTTAAATTTTACAATTAATTAATACTGTTCTCAACATTAATTTATTATTATTTTGCAAAATGAGATTTTACAGAAAGTTAAACTCCTGATTGTTTGGCAGACAAGCATGAGTTTGTCTCAAGCATATCTATTAAAAATAGAAAACTAGTATGGAAGAAGACATAGTAATTTTGACCTATTACTGAGGCACCTCGATGTGTGTAATTAATACATACCTGCCACAAAATGGTAAACAGGTATCACAGAGATAAAATAATCTTATCAGCTTATATACACAAGCCAGTTAGTTACGATGATCTAAATTTGTGAAATAATAAGAATGTTTTGTATAGACGCGAGTGGATATTAATTATTAACAAGAAATTATTGCTGTAAGTGTGAACTAGCATACATTCAGAAAAAGAGTAAGTACTTCAAATATTGTCTTTCTGATTTTGTATCTGTC
Source organism: Agrilus planipennis (assembly GCF_000699045.2). Taxonomy (NCBI): domain Eukaryota; kingdom Metazoa; phylum Arthropoda; class Insecta; order Coleoptera; family Buprestidae; genus Agrilus; species Agrilus planipennis. The sequence goes on from NW_020439079.1 coordinate 294,780, forward strand.
CGTAGTTTCGTTGGTACTTATGGGTACCTAATTGTTTTCTTTTTTTTTTATTTTTGTATTTTATAACACATTAATGTTGCCGCTCAATAACCAGGCTTATAGTAATTTCTCAAAATCGCAATTACTATATTGATCTTTTGACGAAAAATTAAACACGTAAATAGAGATTAGGTAAAAGTGTGATTCACGATTTCTTATGAGTAATTACATTATAAGTGATAGCATTTTTAATACCTACCCATCTAATTAAAATTAGTGTTGATACTATTTAAAGACCAAAGTGTTTATAGTTGTTCCTAAAATTTATTATAAACAATTCATATGAACACTAAGTTAAAATGCTATTTTTATACAAACTTCCGTAAACTAACCCAACCTAACCAGTCGTAATTAATGTACTTACTGCCTAATTAACCCAGTATTGACCGTTTAGTAATTCTATATTGATCATTTAATATTTTTGTACTTTTTTGTACCATTTTCGTAGGAGAATACTTTCCGAAAATGAACTTAATTTGTGAACAAAGAAGTAAAATTTCAGATAGAGAACTAACGGTTTTCTGATAAAGAGACTATTGAAATCAATTTTTTATAAAAGAATCTGCATCATTTGTGTTTGCTTAAAGAAAGGTACTTTCCCTTAATTTCCCTGCATTTACAGTTCACAAATTGTCGTTTTATTTCCTTCCGCCAGGATAAAATAGGATTCAAAGAAATAGATTTAGTTTTACTTCAAAGAATTATGGCTGTTGTATGAATTAACTTATGCACAATAAATTACTATATCTTCAAAGAATAGTTAAATATAGCGTCTATTGAGTTTATTAGTAAATTTTAGTAATACAGTTAGTTAAATCTTTTTTTATGGTGTTCATAAAAGGATTTCAACCTTACTGTAAATAATTGAAGTATTTTGACATAATAGACGATTTGGATTTGCATGGTGGCATATATACAAATATATTCTGGTACCACCATCGAAATTTGGACTGCTAGTTTTTGTTTACATTTTTAGTTATGAAAAAAAAAATTTAATATACCCCAAAAAAGAGCCAAAAACACTTTGCGTTTATAAATACATACGGAACAACATCATTTTATAGATATAGAAATACTTAACTTTACATTTAATGTGGTAATTATATTTTGTACTATTTACCATTAAACACGTTATTTTAGGATATTTTATCTCCAAATGGGAGCAACAGGTTCAAAGGGTGAGGATCATGCATTCGATCGAGGAAGTACATTGAGCCTGTCGTCGAAAAGAAGATCGTCAAAAGTAGATGAACTGCAATCAGTAACCGATACCATTACACGAATCAAAGACGAAATAGAATACTACAATGGAACCCGAGCCGATCCTCGGTACGAAGAATGCCAAAAAATACTTGCAGATTTGTCGAGTAGACTTCAAGACTTGAAGAAGTCCGGTAAACGAAAGTCCACTGCCCGTATAGATGATATCTTGGACGATATCAAAGTCTGCTTTCGATTACTTGAAGAGAAGGTCGCCAGCAACGATGCCAAAGAACAAAATCTCGATATGGCATCAATTGAGTCCCATTCCTTCATCAATCAGAACGTCAATAAATTTGAACAGGCTAAGAAGCCAGAATTTCACGGAAGTATGGACAGCATGATTTCAGCATCGGGGTATCATCCTAAAAAAGAGAAGCCCAAATACCGCCCCATCAGTACTATCGATCTGTTAGAACAACAGGTTGAAAATATCGAAAAAGAGGTAAAAAGCGCTGTTGAACTAGAAGACACCAAACAATTTCTCATTTTGGAAAAAAAGATTCAAATTCTGTACACCGATTTGGAGATGATTCCTTCAGATGCTCACACACCAATGAGCGAAAGGAAAGAAGGACTGGAGAAACGTTTAATAAAATGCAATAATCAACTTAAAAAGACCAAGAGAAGCATGGACAGGAGATCCAGAACCAGTTCTCAAATTGATAGTAAAGCGTCCACATCGTCAGTTGTTGACAGGAGAGAAGTAAAATCTGTCGCTGATCCTGTATCGACCGAACAAATGGACGAAATCGGAAAAATTTTAAGTGAACTTGAAGAATATCTTCTCAAAGTTCAAGTATTCGATGGAACTAAGAAGGACGACGATTACAAAAGACTCGTTGGAAAATTAGAAGAGTATTGGTCAAAGGTTTACAATATAGAAGAGTTTAGTAACATCGATCGCACAAGAAAAATCGATACGATTGAGAAAATCAAATTTCTTATAAAGAAATTAGAAACGAAAGCAGAGCAAAATGCTAAAATCCTTTTAGCAAAAGCAGACATCAATAGAATCGAAGACGACCTACAAATTTGCAACAGGTCTATCAATTCTTTTAGAGGCAAAAAAGGTGATGATGCCTACACAAACATAGATCAGAAGCTGAGGCTTCTCTGGGACAATTTGGGCAGAATAGACGCAGGAGATGCGATAATCACGAAGAAGAAAAACGAAATTATTGATAAGGTTCAGGACGCGTTGAAGAATCTTGAAGAGAAGGCAACTGTTGAAAATGTTATAGAACCCGTCCAAGTATTAGCTCATCAAAATGTACTAGATGAAGATTACATTCCACAACAATTGTTAAAACAAGCGGAAGAGTTCCAGAATCATTGGAGCCAACTTGAATATAATCTTAATAAACAGAAATTAAAAAATAAAGAACACTATCAAAATATTGTTGCAGTTTTAGACAATGTTTCAGAATCGCTAACGTTTTTTATAAATGAACACAGAACCAGCATTGATTCTCCTCAATCAGCACCAAACAAAATCCAATCTACATCTCAAAGTGCAAAAAGTAGCCGTGACGAGCAACGCGCTCAATTTTTCAATAGTATAAGAAACGAACCAGAGCATTTGGAACAAAAATCACTGGCATCGTCGATCGTGTCTGAAATCGTTAGGAACAATTTCATTTTGGATACTCGCAATTACAAAAAACCTGATCTTATATCTAGTGAGAAAGACTTACGTGTAGCAGTCGATAATGAAGAATCAAAGAGCAAAATCCAAACTCTTTCAGCCACCAACGTGCTCGCTGAAGTTCAAAGGATGCGAGTTGAAGCAAAAGACCTGGTTAAGCAAATCAATCATTCTGACGTAGGAGACGAAAAGATATATTTAAGAATAAAGAATGAGTTGAGGCAGCTACAAGATTCTATTAAAGCTATTGATAGTGATGGAACTCAAACGTTATCGTTGCATAAAACCAAAACTGAAAAGTATATCAATGATGGTCTTCAGAAATTGGAAGAGAAAAGAACAGAACTTAAAAGAAAAGAAGACGAAGAGAAATCGAAAAGTGCAGCTAGCAAAAGTGAAAGCAGTCCAGGAAGAATTTCTGTTTCGAGAACATTGCAAGACATAATGAACATTGATGCCAATGTACAATATCTACAGAAGCAGATCCAAAAGTTTGAAGGAATCACCAAAGATCCGGCATACACAAAAATTGAATCAGGACTTGCGGAAAGTCAGTCCAAATTAGGATCCATCGATATCAACGGCTACGATAATTTGCGGATCAGCAAGAATGAAATAATTCAACAAATTGGAAAGTACAAGAAGGAATTGGAAGATAAATTAGTTGATAATCAGAAGAACTATAAAAATTCCAACCCCAATTTGATAAGTATAGGCTCTGAGGAACCTAAAAGACAAGTTTCTCAAGAACTTAAGTCAGTAATCGAAGAAGTTCAAAAACTCAAATCGCAAGTGGAAAGGTTTTCAGGGATTTACAAAGGAATTCAGTACAAACAAATAGAAGATAGCTTTAATTTGACTTCAGCAAAATTAGAAGCATTAGATTCCAAAGGAAACGATAAAATTGAGAATGCAAAAGCACAAACGTCCCAAAAGATTGAACAGTACTTAAAAATATTAGAAGATAAATCCATGAAAGTCGCCAAAGTAAGTCCAGAAGCTTCAACAGAAGGAAAAGAAGAAGATGTAAACAAAAATGAAATCGTAGTAACAACAACCAAGCCAGTGACAACAATATCAGCTACTACGTCACCCAGCGCATCAACCGACAAAAATATAAATCCTTTGATTATATCGTTTCAGCAAATAGAAGCCTTACGTAACAAATTGGTTACAATAAAGGAGTCCGTAGAATCCTTTCAAGGTACTTATAAAGACTCTAACTATATTAAGTTGGAAAACGATTTGCTAGCCTGTAAACAGGACATCAACAAAATTGAAGATCATAGTAATGCTTCGATAAATACCAGTAAAAATCAGTATATAGAATACATAGACAAACTCCTAAAGTACTTTGAAGATAAAATGAACATTGACAGAGCAAATAGCGATTGGGATCGCAATCCGCTTGAAGAGATGAAAGAGACAGAGAAAGAATTATCACAGCTTAAAAAGGATATCGACAAATTCGAAATGAGTCAAGGTGAAGAAGTGCTTAAGGATCTCGACGAGCGACTCACAAAACTGATCGAAAAGATCGAATCGATTGACATAGGAAACTTGACAAATTTACGAGATCACAAGAACAAAATTCTTTTCGAAATACAACAAACTGTGAACCTTTTGAACGACAAAGCTGTGTCACCGTTTCCAGAAGAATTACAGCAGATTTTGCGTGAAATAGCGTATGTTAATCATGGGGTGAATGAGTTTAAAGGAACGAGGTATGATAAGAAATATGCAGAACTTGATGAAGCTCTTATACATCTCATGATGAGGATCAGAGGCGTGGACACGAGAACTAGTACAGCCGTAGCCGATGAATGCGTCAAAGCGATTCAGCGGATACAAGAACTGATGAAGGTACTTCAAGAGAAAGTTCGCATTCCAGGACTAGATGATAAAGCACCTTTAGTTCATAATTTAGGTACATTTGTGTAGTATGTAGCAGTAGTATAGTTGATTGTTTTGTATTTTATCTTGGATAAACGAGCTTACCGTCTTAGCAGTTCGAGTGTTTTATTTTTTTATAAAAATATTTCTTTTATCTGCAGTAAATGTCAAAATTAGAAGCACGTTAATTAATATTGTCGTACTCACGGAATCACGAATGCTACAGTTGGAAACGTCGCAGTTTAATTTCAAAGCGTTTGATGCGATTTCCACATTCGCTACGTCGAAAATTTTTAAAATTTAACAAAATCTTACATTCACATCTTACATGAAGATCAGATGATAGAAGCTATAGTTTATGTGATTACAAAAGCATAAATTATCAATACTACATTCCTTTCAAATATCTAAATAAAAAATTATGCGATTTTTGACTAACGTAATACCTATATAGGTTTTGTAGCAATCGCCGTGATATCTTATCGTTATCATTACCGATAAAAAAATATGATGTGTGTTAAACAGTTTAGAAAGTGATTTTTTGAAAGTTATTTCTTTCTTAAGATCAACAAGTTTGTGAATTTTAATTGTGCAAGTTTCGTTTGTGTTACGTCTTCAGATTGTAGTGATGGGTGGTAATAATTCGAAACGTGGTTCGTACGACTTGGAAAAGTCTGAGAGAAAAGCAACATCTAAAAAACTGAAAACCGAGAAGGCCATTTCTTTCATCAATCTGACAGAGCAAGAAATATATGAAGATTTATTTCCTTTTAGACGAAGAAGTACGAAAAGGAGGAGGAACCTTCACGACGATGATCCAAGACCTTACAGCGTCGCAGTTATGCAAGACAATTGCTACGATGACACGGTATTACCGCAGAAAAGGACGTCCTTGGGGAGTGACAGTGGAAACATGAAGATGTTAGAGCGGCGTGATATCAAAAGTGAACCAATCCTGTACAATGAAAATTTGCCTGAAGATGTTCCTCAAGTGCCTCCAAGAGGAATTACTGTCAATCAAAACGAAGGTTATGTTTATTCAGTTGAAGATTTTCCACAACAATTTCAGTATTCATTACATACAAGATTTATGGATACACCAAATGAACCAATTCATACATTTATGAGTGATAGTACTAGCGCGGAAGACAGACAATACCATTCAATACAAGAAAACTCTAAAAGAACTTTAAACAAAGCCATTTTTCAACCAAGAAGGGCTAGTTGTCCTGACATCTTGTTGGAAACATTGGAAAATAGTTATTTTCCGAATATAACGGAATACTATTTCCAAACAGTATCTCAACGGCAATCACTCGAAAACCACAACGAAGAAAGAGAAGTAAGTGGATCGAGTTCAATTTCGAGTGGCATGAGCGAAGTGGGGCGTGGACTAGCCAAAAACCACTTTCCTACTAATACTAAACAAGAACAAAACTTCATTCACAACGGTAGTGATGATAATTCTCTAACTAAATTCGATGTTGTTTTAAAAGAAAACGAATTAGATCCCTGCCGTATATACGACACGATAAAAACTTCAGATGTGCTTCAACCGTACGAAATTCAACTAATAAACGAGTGGCTGTCCAAAGCCCAAGCGAATTGCTATATTAACAGGGAAAGCAGGAAGAAATCGTCAAGCAATTTGATAAGTTCACTATCACATAACGAAGAAGACTTTTTTACTGCAGCATCAGATTCTTTACCGAGTTACACAGGAAGTAGATCCAATAAGGTCACATTCGACGAAATGGTCACGAAACGGGTATACGCTGAGTCTAGCGGAAGTGACGAAGGTGACGGAACCAAACGAAATCCAGTGCCACGACGAAACTCTGATACGTCATCTTTAACATCCTCGGATGCTGAAAGTGTTAAATTCTCATTAGGTTACAGATACAGGGATGAAAAAGGGGCAATTTATAGCGAAGATGGATACAGAAGTTCCGAAGAGAATTCGGAAGATTCCGAAGAGGACAAGATCAAGATGAGAGACCAGCAACTTAAGTTGCTCATGTCTAATCCGATTATTTCCGCCGAGTCGATTGAGCAACTTAGAAGCAATTATCATGCAACAATGAGCGAACAGAAAGATCTTCACGTTATCTCAGAAACGGAAGAGGAGGAAGATGAAGAGAACTTCTATGATGCATTGGACCAGGAACGTAACAAGGAGTTAATTGAATTTATTGAACAATATCCATCACTAAACGGTTCATCTGACGGAAACTGTTTGGATAGATTTAATGGAGATAGTAAAGAAAATGATTATTTAGACCCTGTAGTTCAAAGCTCGTTCGCAGAATTTGAGACTCTGTGTCAAACTGAAAAGCTATGTTTTGATGTACAATGTGAATGGGACGATAGTAATCTAAAAGAGGAGATGCAACCGATATTCAACGAAAATGATGATAACAATTTACTTGAATTGGGAAGAAAAGATGAACACAATCCAAAAATTTCAAGACGTAACGAAGAAAAACAAAATGAAGGTATAGATATGAAACAAAAACAAATATTTAGATTAATATGAAATATTCTCAACTTTTACCCACTACACATTACCTCAAATTAATGAGGAAAAATTGTTGCTGTTGTCACACCCCCGCCGGGAATCGAACCCGGGCTCTTTGACTTTACGCGCCAATGCTCTGACCACTAAGCTACTTCGGGAAGATTTCTACATTGTATGTACGAGGGTGGATTGATAAGTTTCCGGCCTAACCAAGAGATGACGCCACTAGGCCTACCTTGAGGTGACATTCTATAGTACCATCCTTGGATAGCTTGTAGCTATAGTTTCAGCCCGATCTCCTTGCTAGTGTAGGTTTGACAGC
>NW_020439079.1:303093-305319 GCF_000699045.2 Agrilus planipennis
ACACCCTGGATATATCCGTGAATACATCGTACGTTTTAACTAATGCATATTTTAATATTCAGTATATTAAGAATTTAGAAATTAACAACAATAACAAGCAATGACAAGATAAATAACCAAATAGAAAATAGTGTCCATTTAATAATCATTTAAGTTAATAACTGCAATATTAGAAATAGATAAGTAATTATACTACAATACTATAGATAGATAAGTAAATATATACTTAAAATTCCAATCCACTTGTTGGGAAGAACAAATGGAAAACTTATTATCTTTAATAACTATTGTAATAACCTTCAAATGCTAAATTTAAATTAGATAAATAAATGACAATAGAAAGTGTGCAGTCGTGAGATGAAAATTATCCGGAGACCACTCGGGAGTTGCGTTACTGAACTCCCGTTCTACCAGAATGTTTTAAATAAAACTAGTAGCGAAATTGGGTTGATGTGTTTAATGAGAAGGTTTCTTACATACTAACTAACAATATTAAATTTACTTAAAAACTAGAGAACGACTAAGAAAGGGGGTGGAGTCTAAATGAAAGATCAAAGAGCCCGGGTTCGATTCCCGGCGGGTGTGTGACAACAGCAACAATTTTTCCTCATTAATTTGAGGTAATGTGTAGTGGGTAAAAATTGAGAATATTTCATATTAAAACAAACTCACTTCGGGAAGATTTCTACATTGTATAAATATTTAGATATTTATAATGTGCATTATGGAGTTGGCCTTTAGTTGACGAAAACACTTAATAATATTCCGTAAATAAAATTCAAAATTGGTAATTATCACAATCTCTATGTTGTGAAAAGTTACAATTTTGAGTTTTATTTATATTACTATTTCTATGAATATGCCGTGGCTGTATAAAATTTTTATTTACTGTTGACATCGGGTTACAATATTGAAAAACAATGGGAAAACTATATCTTGGAGGACCTAATTGATAATGTTATTTTACTTCAATCTAGGGTGGTATATATGTAAATGAAATTGTTCTTCAAATTTACATTCTATTAATTTTTATTCGTATATTTTTAATACTTTAATGTCTATGGACAATCATGTGAATGGCAACTTTATGACCTGTAGAATAATATTGAAATTTATAGAATTCGCATTTGGACCATCACACTGAATATGCCACTGAAAGAATTCGACAAAATTTTACTAAAATATAACCAAATAATATTTTTTCTCTTTTAAATAATTTACATATATGAGCATATATATTTGATGAAATTCTTGGTACAATTTTTGTAATCGAAGTATGTGAAAACTACCTGCTTAGTTTTGAAAGTTATGAATTGAACATTAATTAATCTAATGCTGGTTACAATACCTGCTACAACACCCAAACGTACCTGGAACAATAAGAAAAATATAAATTAGGTTTAACTGTTAACGCTAAACATATTCGAATGTTTTTTTCTATTTTGTAATTACAAAATATTTTTTTAAGGGTTTGAATCAGACGAAAGCAACCAAAACAATGGAACACATTTGGCAAAACGAACAAAAATTGTAAGTATTTTACATGAATGAATGAATTTTACGAATCTCATTAGAGTGTAAATATAAAGATATCTCATAATATACATTTAAAAACAAAATAAATTTTAAAAGAAGAATATTAAGTTCGTGTCCTTCTCCAATGTTAATTTAGAATTGTTTCAATGTAAAACGACCAGAGTGGTGAAATTTTATTTATCTAATCTTAAACTGACGTTTCGCCTTTTTGGTCAAAGGCTTTATCAAGATAGATTACTAAGTTATCGAATTAATTAGATGGAGACGTGGAGAAACCTTTTGTACAATCACCCGAATATTTAACAATAATAATAAAAACATACTCAAAATCACAGTCTAAAATTATAAATTAACACGCCGTTTAAAGCTAAAATAATAAATATTAATAAATCTGTCATCAAATACTTTTATTTGAAGGGGTTAACGCCGAAGGAAATTAAAAAAGAGATGGACTCAACACTGGGGACATCCTCCCCGTCATATTCAACCGTTAAGCAGTGGGTTTCCGAGTTTAAAAAGGGTCGTGTGAGCACCTCTGATGGGCCTCGCTCAGGACGCCCCGTTGAGGTCACAACTCCAGATATGATCGAAAAAATTCATCAAATAGTGCTGGGAGACCGCAGATTGAAAGTGCGTGAGATAGCTGAGACCTGTAAGATGTCATATGAACGTGTGCAACATATTTTGCAC
>NW_020439079.1:308313-327607 GCF_000699045.2 Agrilus planipennis
GAAAGAATAGGAGAACAGAGGACTCTATGGAAGTCAATAAAGAATAGGCGAGATAGGTTGGTAGGACACCTTCTCAGGCATGAAGGTCTAGTCAGAGACATATTAGAGGCAGAAACCGGAGTTAAGAGGGGTCGAGAGAGACCTAGGTTAACAGTAAATAGTCAAGGATGTGGGTTGTTCTAGTCTAAGGAAAATACGAAGTTTAGCTCAGGATAGGAAAGAGTGGAGGTATGTGTCCAACCAGTCTTAGAACTGACGACCTTATGATGATGATGAGAGGGAAAATATGTATCAAAATGGCTTGCAGGGACTCACTGAGTATTTCGACTAATAAAGGGTTATGATTTCGATTAATGGAGATTTTGGGGCTTGGAGGGAAGGGAACAAAACATTTTTTTGAATTTTCGAGGTTTTCGACTTATCGAGGTTCGACTTAAAGAGGTTCTACTGTATTTATATCACCTTTAAACATTATAACATCAGTACTAATTTATATTATAAGAATAAAACAAAAGCAACTACCTTCTAATCTTATCGTTAGAAAAAACCGAGAAAAAACAAATCTAATAGCATTTCATGATCAGAGCGGACACATTTACAATTATGCTAATATCAAGAGCGTCGACAATCGTCTGATCAAAAATCCGCCAGCCAGGTATTAAAAAGTCACTGGGTTATTATTTAAATGGAATGTTTGCCTGAACGATGACATGTACCATTAACAGTAGTGGTCTTGCGGCCTGGGCGGATACCCGACACCCGGCACAGCTAATACCGAATACCCGGTTATTCGGTACCCGGAAAAAGCAGTATCTGATACATCTCTAGTTTTGACGGTAGATATAATAAATACCTAAAAACTTTCTAGCCTTGATAACATCTTACAAACGAACGCGAAACGTCGGTGTCGGTCTTGTATCAATCAAAACTTTACTTTTTTCCACGAAAAATAACGAAAAGTGTCTGGTGTTAACATTATTGATAAGATAAGCGAATTTAATTAGTATCACTAAGCAAATACTATTTAAAAATGATAAAGTTTTATCTGCCACAACGATGGCATGTAGATATTTTAAGTCAGCAGGCAGAATTTTTAAAAAAGTTAATTTGTTACTGTTTCATACTAAAATTAGAAAAATTGCTGGCTCCATTCCATTTATCTCTAAAACATTGTACAATTGGAAGAAATTGACAAGTTTATATAATGTAATAACATTGATCAAGCAACACTGGTAAAATTAGTATGTCATAGTATTTGAAAAATGTCGGTGTACCGAACATTCTTTACGCGAGATTTTTCCTTTTAGATCATACTTTTATGAGCATAGGTATATAGGTTTAATATAAAAGATATAAAAATGAGATATTCTTTCAAATATTTAGGGTAGTAGCTGCTACATGTTGAAACATATCCTTAATTATTAGAATAAAATGCATAAAGTTTCACAATTACAATAGACAATAACAAATTCACAATGGAATTAGAAACAAGCAATTCGTTAAACTTTTTAGACTTAATCATCAAACGCAAAAATTCCTAACATAAATTTAACATTTTTCATAAACCCACACATAAAGACATCATTATACAATACACGCACAATCTTTTCATCGGATGTCTGATAGGTAAGCGGCATTTAATTGCTTTATACGCCGATTAATTAATGTACCAATGTCAACAGATCAATATCAAATAGAATATATACAATTGCGACTAATAATGGTTACAAAACGGCAAATTATCAATAAAGAGTTCGAACTAAAAGCTGTGAACATAAATTTCCCATAATCAAACCCTAATAGATTCCATTGCTTTTCTTATTATGGAGATATATCGTTAAAAATTAGGATAATTGTAAAAAGTACAAACAGTGTTAGATAATAATCATAAATACTATCAAAAACGAGTGATTTTAAAAGACCATTGCTCAATATTAATTGTAGTAATTGTAAGAACCACCCCCATTCATGTAGTGAATATAAATAGATANATTTAAAAAAAGCATGTCTTATTGTTAGCTTTTAACATTTCACCCCTCTGGTCCCTTTTCATTGAAACAGTATTAAGTTCTTGTTATTATATTTTTACGAATATATTAATTTGCACTAATGACAACTACACTAAAATTATTAAGCAATATGTTGTGGCAACATTCACTTTGTATATCGAAGCTTGTAAATTTTAAATTATGATAAGAAATAATAACAGGCTTATCTTTCAATATTTCCTATTATAGTTAATTCCATTATTCTGTGTAGTCAATAATTGTGTCAAGATGTTATCGATTGATTTTTAAAAAAAGAAGTAGTTTATACTTTAACTTCTTTGTTTATAGAAGTTTATTTATACACTAAATTATATGTTTAGGTTGAAGAATTGGAACCAGTCTACCATATTCCGTATGAAACTAAATCACTTGAGCATTTTGTCCCAAACGATAACATAGACACCCATTTAGGCAATGGAAGTAGTTGGAATTTTGTTGAAAAAGACAATGTAAACTTTGACCCTATAATTAAAAAGGAAACAGAAGGTGAACCGTATAGTAACGATTTACAACCGCAAGGGGAAGAAGATCTATATCGCAATTATGAGTACATTAACCGTTTGATGAATAAAGCCAAACAGACCGAAGAGCTCACATCAGCCAACGACTTAAAAGATAATAATTCAGAAGAAGAAAATGATAAACTACTTGGTACAGGATATACGATTGATGAAGCAGATTCAGGCCAAATATTATATTGTAAACAAGAAGAAACATACGAACCCAAAGTCTTTAAAAATGATAACGTCGTCTACCCAGTTCCCGACCAAACACACCAACTAGAAGAAATTGTTCCGTACAATAGTGAAAATTTTGATTTTGAGCAGAGTATCAAATACGAATTTATTCACAGTCAGCAACTTATATATCCAGTTAAGATCAAAGATGACCATGTCGATGACAAAACATCAAATACAAAATACAGAGTTACTTCATACGATCCTAATATGACTGACGTAGACGACATGAAAATCTTGAAGCCATTCGATGAAAAATCAATTGGACTTCTACCCAATGAGGCTGACCTTCAATTAAGGACATCTGAAGGATTTTCAAGCTTGGACGACAATAGTGAACGATTGGGAGCAAATGATGAACAAAATCTTCAATATTTAGAAGACAAACCACTAAGAACAAACACTACAAATGATGAACAAGACGTGAATGTCTTCAAACCTGAATTGCAAGAAGGAAATAAATTTTCCCACAGGAAATTCACCAATCCTTTTCTTAACGATCAGATAAATATAGAGCATCAAATGGAAAAGAAATCGATTGATGAAGTGCAACAGTCTTCAGTTATTGCTCCCGTACCAAAACCCAGAAAGAATCCGCCAAAATCGAACAATTTTGACAGGGTTAATAATGATGGCTTACAAGGTGTTAAAAAGTCATCCCAAAATAATTTTAATAATATGGAGTCTCAATCAGCACATTCACAAAATACCTCAAACCCGGAAATTTACCATTGGGTTTTGGCGAAACCTAACCTAAATGACAACGGAGATGATGGAGCTGAATTGTCATACATACTAAATAAAGGTTATATCAGAAATCAACCACCACAAACACAAAGTGGAGACAATATTTGGATTAACAGTCAAAGCACTAATCTGGATGAGGTTCAAAGTTACTATAATGATGAAGATGTATTGTCTACATCCGGAAATACTTCAAGAATACCAGATGATAAAGGAAATCTAATAGAAATGGATATTTTATCAAAAGAAGAACCTACCAGGAGCAGCCTTCAAAGTGACTTCTCAATGATATCCTTTGGTGATTTGGATATGGATAGAAAATCCAAAGGCGATAGTTTGATTGATGGTGAAGGGGACTCTGTTACCAATGTATTCCAAGAAACTCAAACAGACAAAGGAATGCTACTTGATGAAACCACTTTTGTGAGAAAGCAGAATAAAAATCATGAACAAAAAGAAGATCTTTCTACCATACAAGACATCAAGCAAAAGGAAATCGAGTACAGACATACGCTTCCCAATAATTATCCAGCGAAAGCGACTCAAGTAAGTTTAAATTATGATACTTTACGAAAAGGAACATATGATGGTGATGATACAAAACAAGGAAAATCGGGTAATCAATCGAGTATTAAAGAAGAGGCTTCAGATGATGAAATGTATTATAACAAAGGGCTCAATTTTAATGAAGCACTTAAAATTCAGCCAGATAATTCTTTAATTGATTTAGATGGTACAGAATGTTTAAAAAATGAAGTAATTTCTGACACTTTTGATAAAAACGAATATCTTCACATTGATAGTAATGAAGAAAGCAACATAGATAATGCTAATGTACAGCCGATAACATTTGAATGGTTTCCTGATAAATCAAATGAATATCTCAGAAAGCCATTGCAAGCTTATTGTGAAATTCAAAAGTTGCCTGTAATAAGAAATGTTAATACATCTGTTATTTACTACGAACAGTTCCAATGTCCAACTGTAACTGAGAAAAAAGACGAAGAAAAGGAAGAAGAAGTATCTTATCAAGGGAATATAAGTTTTAAGAAGGAATATGCTGAAATCATGAGTAACAAAAACAACGAAGTAGATTTAAGAAATTCGTTAGTATTACAAGAACATACGGATTTAGAAAATATACAGTCCAATGTTTATCCTGTCCATACTTTGGAGGATCAAGACCAAGACGCATCCCGTCTAAATCCGCACTTCATACAAATACCAACGGAACATTTTTCGAAAGGTAATAGCGAATCACAGCAAGAAACTACAGTAAACAAGTTAGATGCACCTGCTGATATATTTCCTGTTTGCATAAAATTAGATTCATCTAAAACTTCAGAAGAAGAAAACGTACTCGATGAAGTAGCTGAACAATCAGAGGAAAGTATTAAAGAAACATTTCAAGACTATTCTGACAATTTCAATGAATTAAATGAGTTATCTCCCAATAAGGAAAGTATTTTTAATACTGTAAGTCACATTTCTATACCAAAGCGTGATTTAGTAACAAAATCATTCCAAGATAATGTCCTCGACAAAACCTTTGTGGATTATAGTAAAACTCATCATCAGGAAATGTCAGAGAATCTAATAACCGAGTCGAGGAATTATGACAAAATATCTACAGAGGATTTTAAGGAGACGAAACCGATACAAAACCAAGAAAGTACTGATGTAGATATTGATATCGATAATTCATCACTCACCAAATTTGCAACAACTGAGGCCGATGAAATGCAACAAAAGATTCTAGACTGCCCGTCCATCCTCCGTATATCTGACACAGAAAAAACTCAAAAACGTTTCAATCGTTTAAATCCTGTCGAAACGGATGAAAGTAGAACTAGTAAACGAGACACCCCAGATAATATAACTGAAAATAAAGATAGAGTAACTCCCCGAAGAACATTGAGTCAAATATTCAGAAATCGTCAGCAACATGTTAGACCAAAATCTGCTATGGAAACGGTGAGGAACGAGGAATTAAATTCATCTAGTAGAAGGACGAAGTCTAATCCAGAAGAAAAATCAGAAACCTCAAAAAATCCCAACAACCAAACATCAGACACTTATCTAAGGGGTTTATTTTCTAAAATATCAAACACAAAAGCGCTCAATACATTTGAAAAATCTTCTGCAAATATTACACCAGTTAATCGAAAATATATGTCGAAACCTGAAGGAACAATTTCTAGATTAGATAACGACGATTATAACTTTATAAATTCTAAAACAGAACAAACTGTTTTAGAAGACTATCCAGAAAATGTTAGTCATGAAGCCGTTGATAATCCTTTACATGGAACTTCTATTGAAAGGAAAACTTATACACTCGATAATTTTCGAGAAAACTCCATTGTGAAGGAAGAATCAGATGAAGAATTAGAACTGGAGAAAATATTTCAAGATTTGGATTTTATTTCAGAGAGAATTAAAAGTGTGAATGAAACAGACAATAATGTTAATGTGGATGATCTGTATATAGAACTACTAAGGATGCGAGTAGCTGTACATAAAATACAAAGAAAGAACTTTAATTACAATCTGATGAGCATGCAGCGGGAGGCGCTACAAATTATCAGATCTCTATTGAAGGATATAGAATATGCTAAACGGAGATAACACTTATTGCACTTGGTAAGATTAAGATATATATATATGCCATCCATTAAAAGGATTAAGACCAATACAAAGACTGGGATAGTCTTCGTCCTGATCTTGCTTTGGTCGTCACTGAAGTTTACATAAACATAGCAAAATAGATACAAAAATAAACCAAGCAATAGAAAATAGTTTTTTGTCAAACAGCATTTAAAATTATCTGCATCTGTAGCCCTTTGTGTTCTTTCGTTTAATTAGTTTGTAAATATGTGTATTATAGTTTTTATATGAACTAATGGAAACTTAGATATAAGTAATACTATAATAATCATCTACACGTGTAAATAGTGTTTGTTTGTGAACGAAATAAAGCATTTGAAAATATGGTTGCATGTGTAATTATTTTAGTGGAGTTGAGGTAATATAAGTCCTACAAAGGTAGAAAATATAAAGAAACTGAAACGGCTTCTAATTAACCAATTTCAGGTAATAAAGAACTAATTACCACGAGTTACAATCTTTATTAACATATTCACTTAGCTGGTATGTAGGTAGTTAAGTCATGTACATTGCTTCGGTAGTACGGTATTTGGTGACCGTACATGAAAACATATAGTTCATGTGGCCTGTGAACCTTTGTTAAACTAGCAGTTTTAGGTAGGCTACATATTTTTTGATTCAGTTTTTAGAGTTAAATATTGTCTGATACTCCTTTTGTTCGCTTCAATCTGTTATTAAAATTGTTATCTCAAGTTTTAATTTTTTTTAAAAAATTGACTTCAAGAGAATAACAACTTAATTATCTACGTATATACTGATCAATAGAACGGTCATCATCATCGTTAGTCCTAAGACTGGTTGGACACGCACCTCCACTCTTTCCTATCATGAGCTAATCTTCACATTTCCCTAAAACAAGAACATCCCACATCCTTAACTATTTGCGAACAGTAATGTAATTTAGGTCTACCTCTACCCCTCCTAACTCCCGTTTTTCCCTCTAATATGTCCCTGACTAAATCTTATTGTCTGAGAAGGTGTCCTACCAACCTATCTCGCATATTTCTTATCGACTTTCACAAAGTCCATGTTCTCCTATTCTTTCTAATACCTCTTCATTTCTAACCTTCTCTATCCACGGCATCCTCATCATTCACCTTTTCTTTTGCGCCGCGCCCACTGTCCATGTTTCGCACCCGTATAGCGCCGCGCTCCAAACATACACCTCTAACAATCTTTTTCGAATTTCAAAATTAACCTCTAGTGACTTCTTCTTATTGAAGATGACTCGACCCTGTGCTATTCTTATTCTCTAATCTTACGTCCCCCACCTTTATATTCGTTCTTGTCCTACTTTTTCTTCCTTTGCATACCAGTATTTTTGTTTTAATTTTATTTATTTTCATACAGTACTGATCTGTCAGTACCGCTTCCATTTTATTTAAAGCTATCTCTAACTCCTCCATGCTAGATGCTAATATTGCTATATCATCTACAAATCTAAGCATACCAAAACTTTGATTCTGTATAAAATAGAGCAATACTTTAAGGCATTTCTATACGTTAGATCTGACAAAAGAAAACTCAATTCTTTCACATACGTAAATATCATCGCTGATATCAAACCCCACGATTAACGAAAACAAAAAGTAATGAGAGTTAAATTTATCCACCCTTTTCTTACTCACAATTAGTTAACCATTTTTTAGTTCTCAGAATCTTTTTTAAAAGAGTTAATCTCTCTTCTTATTCCCTTACATTCATTTAAATCCTTATTTTCATCACTTTTACCATTTTTTCCGTACACAGATTATACTTATATACTCATGCATTCCTTTAATTGTTCTTGTTTCAAGTTTAACTTCTTTAAAGTTTCTTCATTTTATTTATTGTATCTGTAAATATAAGAAAACATTGTATTTTACGTACTTGCCAAAAGTTTATCGAATAGTTACAACAACGAAAAGCGTGAAAATCTGTTTACTCAATGACTGTGCAGTTTAATAGACACATTATAAAATAATTACCTATGTAGTATTACAACATTGCAACGCAAGTTAACATAAAAATGCAGATTAAAAGTCATTGAATATCAGATAATGTTTCTACGTCCTGTATCCATCTTTTATCTCTTTTCTCTTGAGATCAAGTGCACTTCTGCACGTCCTACGACGAAATCTGAATTACAAAGGGTTCGATTTTAAAATTGTAAACCTTGCAAAGAGAACTTTCATATAAGACATGGATGTATCATATATTTGACTTACGTATGCATTTTTATGCTATTTCGGAATGAAGAATTTTGATCACGGTTTTTTCAGTTAATATTACCACTTTACTGCAAATAGCAACTGATTCATTGGTGAAAAGATAATTTCATTTTTCAATGTTTTTGTTTTCGTCTAAATAATCTAAGGAAACAATTGAAAAATGTGAACCAGGTATTTGACATTTCCAATATTCATATGGTTGGCCGATTAAATGCTGTCCTCCTATTGGCCAGAAGCATTACACATGGGAATATGATCCAGTTTACAGAATCCGTTAATGGTGCAGTGATATCAGTGTTGGATTGACCCGCAATGGGCTCCGGACTATGTTCCAGGCCAATACTATACTTTCCTTTTTTTTAATTTATATTTGTTTTACCAATTTCTTTAGTTTGGTTGCTTAGCATCATAAGGTTGCGGTAGAAAAAGGCAACACGAATGGAGTGATTAATTATTAATTATTCATTTTAATGAGCATAACTTAAACTCGTCATAACTTAAACTCATCATAACCTAAATATATAAATACGTATTTTTATCTATGCTAATCAATATAAAATTTTGATTAGTACCTAAATGTTGTCACTTGTCAACCGCCGAATTCAAAATTATGTGTTTGAGCTACGTACATGTATTATCTCTGATAAGATACTGAGATTTTGACATCTTTTTCAGTCTGTAGAGTCTGTGGTTTTCTTTTAGTTAACAGATGCTGCAGTTACGATATGTTCACTACTAAAAAGTTATTGTTTTTCTTTTTCACAACAATAATCATTTATCTTTTGTATACACATTTTACGACTGGTGAAAATGGTAAGTGATTTACTCTTTTCTAATAGCAATTTGATTTGTTAAATTTAGGGTAGAGACAAACTACATACACAATCATATATTACGTATACACTGCCACAGGAAAGGATCAAGTCAAAGCAGTTTCCTAATACATCGGTTGGTGGACTATCAGAAAGGATTAAGAATTTGTTTAAAAAGTATTATGCAGTAGAACCTCTATAACTCGAACATCAAGGGAGGCGCCAAAAATTCGACTTTTAGAGGATTTTGACTTGGGCGGATTTTGATTCGACTTGTAGAGGTTGGTTAAAATTTGGTGTACTTACATTTTTAGCGAATCGTTAAAATCGATAACTTAGTTTTCTTCGAACTATAGACGTAATAATTTTCAAATTATCAAGTTGTAAAGGTTGTAAAATAAAACATTGCTATGTTCGAGATACAGAGGTCGTATTTAATTTTTCGAGTTATAGAGGGAAAGATTGTTAAATTTTTGAAGGAAGTACAGTATCGGCTATACAATATTTTGCAAAGTATTAAGATGAGTATGTTTGAAGTACGGCGCTGTACAGCTGCGAAACATAGACAGTGGGCGCGGCGAAAAAGAAAACGTTAGAAGCCTTCGAAATGTGGTGTTATAGGCGGATGATGAGGATAACGTAGGTAGAAAAGGTTAGAAATGAAGAAGTATTAGAAATATTAGGAGAACAGAGGACTCTATGGAAGTCAATAAAGAATAGGCGAGATAGGTTGGTAGGACACCTTCTCAGGCATGAAGGTCTAGTCAGAGACATATTAGAGGCAGAAACCGGAGTTAAGAGGGGTCGAGAGAGACCTAGGTTAACAGTAAATAGTCAAGGATGTGGGTTGTTCTAGTCTAAGGAAAATACGAAGTTTAGCTCAGGATAGGAAAGAGTGGAGGTATGTGTCCAACCAGTCTTAGAACTGACGACCTTATGATGATGATGAGAGGGAAAATATGTATCAAAATGGCTTGCAGGGACTCACTGAGTATTTCGACTAATAAAGGGTTATGATTTCGATTAATGGAGATTTTGGGGCTTGGAGGGAAGGGAACAAAACATTTTTTTGAATTTTCGAGGTTTTCGACTTATCGAGGTTCGACTTAAAGAGGTTCTACTGTATTTATATCACCTTTAAACATTATAACATCAGTACTAATTTATATTATAAGAATAAAACAAAAGCAACTACCTTCTAATCTTATCGTTAGAAAAAACCGAGAAAAAACAAATCTAATAGCATTTCATGATCAGAGCGGACACATTTACAATTATGCTAATATCAAGAGCGTCGACAATCGTCTGATCAAAAATCCGCCAGCCAGGTATTAAAAAGTCACTGGGTTATTATTTAAATGGAATGTTTGCCTGAACGATGACATGTACCATTAACAGTAGTGGTCTTGCGGCCTGGGCGGATACCCGACACCCGGCACAGCTAATACCGAATACCCGGTTATTCGGTACCCGGAAAAAGCAGTATCTGATACATCTCTAGTTTTGACGGTAGATATAATAAATACCTAAAAACTTTCTAGCCTTGATAACATCTTACAAACGAACGCGAAACGTCGGTGTCGGTCTTGTATCAATCAAAACTTTACTTTTTTCCACGAAAAATAACGAAAAGTGTCTGGTGTTAACATTATTGATAAGATAAGCGAATTTAATTAGTATCACTAAGCAAATACTATTTAAAAATGATAAAGTTTTATCTGCCACAACGATGGCATGTAGATATTTTAAGTCAGCAGGCAGAATTTTTAAAAAAGTTAATTTGTTACTGTTTCATACTAAAATTAGAAAAATTGCTGGCTCCATTCCATTTATCTCTAAAACATTGTACAATTGGAAGAAATTGACAAGTTTATATAATGTAATAACATTGATCAAGCAACACTGGTAAAATTAGTATGTCATAGTATTTGAAAAATGTCGGTGTACCGAACATTCTTTACGCGAGATTTTTCCTTTTAGATCATACTTTTATGAGCATAGGTATATAGGTTTAATATAAAAGATATAAAAATGAGATATTCTTTCAAATATTTAGGGTAGTAGCTGCTACATGTTGAAACATATCCTTAATTATTAGAATAAAATGCATAAAGTTTCACAATTACAATAGACAATAACAAATTCACAATGGAATTAGAAACAAGCAATTCGTTAAACTTTTTAGACTTAATCATCAAACGCAAAAATTCCTAACATAAATTTAACATTTTTCATAAACCCACACATAAAGACATCATTATACAATACACGCACAATCTTTTCATCGGATGTCTGATAGGTAAGCGGCATTTAATTGCTTTATACGCCGATTAATTAATGTACCAATGTCAACAGATCAATATCAAATAGAATATATACAATTGCGACTAATAATGGTTACAAAACGGCAAATTATCAATAAAGAGTTCGAACTAAAAGCTGTGAACATAAATTTCCCATAATCAAACCCTAATAGATTCCATTGCTTTTCTTATTATGGAGATATATCGTTAAAAATTAGGATAATTGTAAAAAGTACAAACAGTGTTAGATAATAATCATAACTTTAAATTACAAAAATTTATGAAGACAACATAAAGGTTTACTAAAAATTAATAGATACTATCAAAAACGAGTGATTTTAAAAGACCATTGCTCAATATTAATTGTAGTAATTGTAAGAACCACCCCCATTCATGTAGTGAATATAAATAGATATAAAAATCAGTTAAGTTTGCGTAGAGAGCAACATGGTCTAGAGGTTTAGACCTTTAGCTTACCAATTCCAGGTTCATCTACCTTGGTCCAAGTTTTTCTGTGGTTTGCTTGGATCACTTAGGCAAATGCTGAGGCAGTAATATTCCACAGATAATCTTTCATTCTCCTCTCTCTTCATTTCTTCCGTCTCATCTTTCTCACCTGAACCGCCACCCACCTATTCCCACGATTCCTGAAAGGAGGCTGAAGAGTGCCTTCCGCCCTACCTGCAGGCGTAGTCCGGAGGGACTGCTCGCCCACCAGCATTACTGGCTGGTGGGAATGAAACATCCAAAAGTTTTTTTTTTAGTATTCAGCACCTGCTGATGCCACTGTGTGGCGAAACATATTGTATTGATTACAATATTCAATTTTGTGAAGCTTTATGTGTTTTATTTTAATAAGTAAGAATTCAGTACCTAAAGTGATTGCCATAATTTTTATACTAATGATCATCCAAAAAAACGGTGAACGTTTGTTCAACTTTTTTGAAATTATATGGAAGAAATGTTTTATTGAAGATTTTTTTGGAAATTTAAGTAAAATAAAAGTATACTCAAAACAGTATTTGGTCATGCCGAATACGTGTAACTGCCTATTGTGGTATTAGGTTAAATTGTACCTAATCCATGAAATAATCATCAGACTTGCCGATTTCAAGTAAGAGCCAGGTCTAGGTCTACCTCTACTTCCCTTATTTCATGGAATAGTTATTCTTTAATACAGTTTTTAAACAAACAGGTTTTCGTTCGTGTTGTCTTTTCCTACCCTAACTTTATGATCCTTTTAAAAGTCTTCAGTTAATTCGCCTGAACTATAATCTTTTGTTTCTGTACGTTTATCCCTAAAGCTGTCCTGTCTTTAATAATATTAATATAAGTATATGTTACCGGAAATGTATGAAATCTAGGGATTGTATAAGATTGTTATTAATGAAATGTGCCTAATATAATTTATCTCACACAATTCCGGGCGATATTAGGAATCATAATATACATTTTCTAGGAATTGTATACAATGACGTTTTACACACATTTCCGTTAACGTATAGGTACATATTAATGGCATCTTCGGAAAAAAAATTAAAATGTAGCGGTGGAAAAATGTGCTAGCTTGTCTAACTCATCCTTTATATTGAACAAAGGATGATTTCCTTTTATATACTTCGTTGTTAAAAGAAAAGCTCTTAATAGGAACCACACGTTACATTTACCACTTTACATTACTTTTAGAGTCATTTATTAAATCAAAATCAGTGAACAACTACGAACATTGTTATTTTTCTGATTTTACTTACTTCCGCTAGATTTCAACAGGACTGTAAAGTCGATTAGAAAACATATCCCTCCAGTTCTGCAGAATGCTTCAGATGTTAACTCAGGAAAGGCATCAAATCATTCACAATGTCCTCAAGGAAATATCATAACAGTCGGAACTACTACTTATAGTGGATTGGGGAATAAGATATGGGAATACATGTCAGTGTTTTCTGCGTACAATTTATACAGAAATACCTTTAATTTACAAGCTTTTGTACCACAGGAGATTAAGCAGAAAGTTGAAAAAATTTTTGACAGGTAAAAATAATTGTGTCCTCTTTAATTTAATAAAAATAATCACCATACGGGGTGTTTCTGTAATAGGGAATCGCAAAGTGTGGTTAAGAAAACCAGACAAAATTGCAATCAGAAGTCGGTCCTGAAGTGTGAATAGTCAACGTATAGCGAAATTGCGATAACAACTAAGTAACTACATCGATGAAAAATGTAAACAGTGCCGGTTGTGGAACGACTAATAAAATAAATATCAAAACCTTACTACTACGTTATTACACATATAAATCTTTGGTCATTGCGATGACAATCAATTAAATAACTACTTTGTTCATCCCTGATAATATGCAGTTATATTTAAAGTACACCTCGACATGCTATTGGAAATACAAAATAATAAATAATTAACGTTATGTCAGCAGCAATTATCATCATCATCATAAGGTCGTCAGTCCTGACACACGATTGGACTCCACTCTTTCCTTTCCTGAACTAATCTTCGCATTTCTCTAAAAATCGAACATCTTACATCCTTAACTTTTTGCGAACAGTAATGTAATCTAGGTCTACCTCTACTTCCCTTAACTCCTGTTTCTGCCTCTAATATATCTGTGACTAGACCTTCATGCATGAGAAGGTATCGTACCAACCTATCTCTCCTATTTTTTTATTAACTTCCGTAAAGTTCTCTGTTCTCTTATTCTTTCTAATACCTCTTCATTTCTAAACTTCTCTATTCGCGGTATCCTCATGATTCGCCGGTAACACTACATTTCGAACGCTTGTAACCGTTTCTTTTCCGCCGCGCCCACTGTCCATGTTTCGCACCCGTACAACGCCGTGCTCCAAACATACACCTTCAACAATCTTTATCGAATTTCTAAATTAATCCTTCGCGAGCATAGAAGTGACTTCTTTTTATTGAAGGCGACTCGATCCTGCGCTACCGTCTGCTTTATATCCCTACTACTCCTTCCATTTTGACTTATTTGACTTCCTAAATAGCTAAAATCAGTTACTTCTTCTAATCTTTCATTCTACATTCGCTCTTTCCTTTCCTTTTCTTCCCTTTCATACCAACATTTTTTTTACTTTTATTTATTTTCATACAATACTCCTTTGTCAATATCGCTTCCATTTTATTAAAAGCTATCTCAAACTCATCCTTGCTCGATGCTAATACTACTATAGTCAACAGTAATACGTAAATTAAGATCCTCTAGATAGGTAACAGTAATTTTATTAAATTTCCAAACCACCATTGATGTATTGCCAAAGTGTGTTACGTCCGATATTTGGCGTACTTCATTTGCAGCCATAATACACGGTTGCCCAAATCATGACCATTCTGCACTGATTTTTGATGCACGCGCTGTTTCATACAACCCCAAACAAAAAACTCAAATGGATTTAGACTACGCGCCAGCCAAATCACAGGACCCGTACCTCCAATCCAGCGTCTAGGAAAATGTATTCATCTCGAAACTCAACACAATAATACTATGCTGCACTAACCTATGATCCTTGCTTTATTATGCGATATCACCTCATGCAAGCTTGCTACTTTCAGAAACACCATGTATGTACAGTAGATAATATTGTAGTATAGGTATTTGTGACTCACAATATGACCTAAAAACCTTAAAAATTGCAGAAAACCGATAAAAGATGCGGAAAATTCGGTAAATGCGATCAATTTAGCTTTTAAAAGGCAAGCATTTTAAACAATTCTGTTAAGACTTTATTAACCGATAATACAATCGCAGAAAACAAATTCAAACTGTAGTTATGTCTATTAATTTAATAATGAATGGGTCATTGAGCCTATTATTATCAATTTCCAAGACCAACCTACTATCTATTTTATCTATGGCCAGCGCCATAGGCTTATGATTGTACTCATGTATTAAGTGGCTTAGTTCAATTAGAATGTAATTATAATAAAAATTTTCATAATAAAATATATTTTAATAACTCTCACAAAAACAAGTAAATTAATTTCGAAAATATGGATTAAATTATTTCTTACTATAAAATCTTCACATTTTTATGAGTAAATAAATGGTTAAAACTTGCTTCTTAATTTAGTTACAAAAATGTTCGAATGAATTCACTTCTGATTACATTTGTGTAATTACATTAATCTAAACAGTGTTGAACTAGGTAATACATACAGCAATTTTATCAAAATAAACTTGAAACGATTTTTCGGAATAATTACATATCCAAGGGTGCGATTTTTTATTTCCAGTATTAGCTTGCCTGTAATTGAAGATATTCCTATGGATTGTCATATACAACAAAGACAAAACATTACTATAGATTACCACAGTCTCATTTCAGAAGACAAAGTACCAAAAAATGAAAAAATATTGATTCATTTGTTGAAATGGTCCGCCAAATATGAGTTTGTTGTACCTTTTGGATTTGAAAACATCAAAAAAGAACTAAGGTAAATTATATCTAATGGAATCTATATTACGAAATTGAATTGATTATCTGCTACGGTTAGTATGCTTACTTTGTAAAACATACAAATATTGGATAGTATACCTCACATTATGAGTCTAAGTACATCCGTCAAACTAGAGATTTGGACAGTTTGCATACTAGCACTAGTTTACAAACAAGCCACCAGGTAAGCACATTAACCACAACTTTTTTTACTATATCAACGACATGCTGCAACTCTAGAGTCTAAACTGTTTAATTAATAATATTGTAATATATTCAGATCGTTGTTTCATATGGACTAATATATCAATCACTTTTTTAATTACAATTAAACAATATACAAGGAAAACAAGAAAGTAGAATTCCAACATGCCCGCACATTAATTTTGGCGTTTGTTCAGGATAGTTACTAGTTACTTTTAATTGCAAATTTAGTCCACAGAAAAGTGGTTAGAAGAAGGTAGTCTAATTCGCACCACTTTTAATATTTTTGGTATTTAACCGAGGTTCCGAAATCGTACCGCTACCCGAGATAAAAATGTTCAGTCTCTCAGAGTCTCTGAAAGCGAGACTCTAGTCTCCGTCTCTCATCGAGTCTCTCTGGTGTCGCTGAGAGAGACTGTCGAGAGACTGTCAAAAAAACTGTTTAGCGTCTCTGAACGAGAGACTCGAGTCGCTCATAGAGAGATCCTCATTTCGTATCCAGTCTCTAAACGAGAGACTCGAATCTCTGAACGAGAGATTCGAATCTCTGAACGAGAGACTCGAATCTCTGAACGAGAGATTCGAATCTCTGAACGAGAGACTCGAATTTCTGAACGAGAGATTCGAATCTCTCAATAAGTGGTGCCTCGATAGACATGGTTAAAATTTTCTAAGTTCAACATGTTTCAGAGATCCCAGTTTTTCTACGAGAGACTCGAGTCTCTCAATTTTTCACTTTTATTCATTCAATCTCTCTGTGAGAGACTCGAATATCTGAATTAACAACTTTATCATTCGAGTCTCTCATACAGAAACTGTGAGAGATCCATAAAAACACCCAGGCATAACTGAGAGACTGTGAATGACTGTGAGGGACACTCTCAGAGACGCTGAAAGACTCTGAAAGATTCTGAGAGACTAGAGAGAGACTGAAAATTTTTGTCTAAGGTACTAAAATTACGTTCCACAAGCTGGTACGATTTTTAGAGTTTGGATAAGTTTCCACACTTTCTATTTCAAAAAAAGGTTGTCAAATTTTTCAATATAATACAGCTTCAAAAATCTTAATCCTTATCATGTAAATATAACATTAGCGTGCGCCAAAACAGAGCAATATACGTTTCAATGCTGTTGTAAATTCAAATTAATGATGTTACATGCTATGGGCTTCTGAGAGAATAGCACTTCTGTTTTTAACCAATAAATAATGGCAGATGTTCTAAAATAATGAAAATTGAAAAGTTCCGATTTAGAGGCCGGTACAAAATAAGTTTCATTCCCCTATATCAGCGCTGTCCAACTTATCATAGCCCGCGGGTCATTTTTCTATCACCAAACATTTCGGGGGCCAAGAAGATTTATAAATGTAAAGTCAGTTTATGTTAATTAAAAAAATATTTTATTTATACTAAAGATAAAACTCTAAAATATTCGTAATTTATTAACGAGAACATTGTGGCCGTAATTGTTTAGCAACAATATCTTTTNGCTATTTCGGAATGAAGAATTTTGATCACGGTTTTTTCAGTTAATATTACCACTTTACTGCAAATAGCAACTGATTCATTGGTGAAAAGATAATTTCATTTTTCAATGTTTTTGTTTTCGTCTAAATAATCTAAGGAAACAATTGAAAAATGTGAACCAGGTATTTGACATTTCCAATATTCATATGGTTGGCCGATTAAATGCTGTCCTCCTATTGGCCAGAAGCATTACACATGGGAATATGATCCAGTTTACAGAATCCGTTAATGGTGCAGTGATATCAGTGTTGGATTGACCCGCAATGGGCTCCGGACTATGTTCCAGGCCAATACTATACTTTCCTTTTTTTTAATTTATATTTGTTTTACCAATTTCTTTAGTTTGGTTGCTTAGCATCATAAGGTTGCGGTAGAAAAAGGCAACACGAATGGAGTGATTAATTATTAATTATTCATTTTAATGAGCATAACTTAAACTCGTCATAACTTAAACTCATCATAACCTAAATATATAAATACGTATTTTTATCTATGCTAATCAATATAAAATTTTGATTAGTACCTAAATGTTGTCACTTGTCAACCGCCGAATTCAAAATTATGTGTTTGAGCTACGTACATGTATTATCTCTGATAAGATACTGAGATTTTGACATCTTTTTCAGTCTGTAGAGTCTGTGGTTTTCTTTTAGTTAACAGATGCTGCAGTTACGATATGTTCACTACTAAAAAGTTATTGTTTTTCTTTTTCACAACAATAATCATTTATCTTTTGTATACACATTTTACGACTGGTGAAAATGGTAAGTGATTTACTCTTTTCTAATAGCAATTTGATTTGTTAAATTTAGGGTAGAGACAAACTACATACACAATCATATATTACGTATACACTGCCACAGGAAAGGATCAAGTCAAAGCAGTTTCCTAATACATCGGTTGGTGGACTATCAGAAAGGATTAAGAATTTGTTTAAAAAGTATTATGCAGTAGAACCTCTATAACTCGAACATCAAGGGAGGCGCCAAAAATTCGACTTTTAGAGGATTTTGACTTGGGCGGATTTTGATTCGACTTGTAGAGGTTGGTTAAAATTTGGTGTACTTACATTTTTAGCGAATCGTTAAAATCGATAACTTAGTTTTCTTCGAACTATAGACGTAATAATTTTCAAATTATCAAGTTGTAAAGGTTGTAAAATAAAACATTGCTATGTTCGAGATACAGAGGTCGTATTTAATTTTTCGAGTTATAGAGGGAAAGATTGTTAAATTTTTGAAGGAAGTACAGTATCGGCTATACAATATTTTGCAAAGTATTAAGATGAGTATGTTTGAAGTACGGCGCTGTACAGCTGCGAAACATAGACAGTGGGCGCGGCGAAAAAGAAAACGTTAGAAGCCTTCGAAATGTGGTGTTATAGGCGGATGATGAGGATAACGTAGGTAGAAAAGGTTAGAAATGAAGAAGTATTAGAAATATTAGGAGAACAGAGGACTCTATGGAAGTCAATAAAGAATAGGCGAGATAGGTTGGTAGGACACCTTCTCAGGCATGAAGGTCTAGTCAGAGACATATTAGAGGCAGAAACCGGAGTTAAGAGGGGTCGAGGTAGACCTAG